>NC_036464.1:28909007-29209007 GCF_002775205.1 Xiphophorus maculatus
CGACTCTTAATTGGGTAAAATTTCTGGATTCTCTTCTCACTGTGACTAACTTCACTGAATGAAGAACAAAAATTCACCAAGCACAGACATACAACTTCAGTTTTTGGGTTGAAAATGTGTTGGTTTTTTTTGTCTGATTTTGCAATTATGTTATTTTCATTAATTGCAGTGACTTGAATGAAATATTTTTGCAGAAAATTTGCGGTACAATTCCACAATAGTGCAAAACAAGTGCTGTTGATTTTGTGATTGCTGGATTGGGAAAAGATGGAGGGAAAAGTGAATGTCGTTTGGCAATAAAATACAAATTTCTTTGATATGATCGATCAAATAATAGTTAAGCACACAGTTGCTGTCTTGAAGGTTCAGTTTGTCTCTCTGGAGTTAAACTCCAGAGAGCTGTAGATGATGCAGCACAGACGACCAAAGACAAATATTGTAAAGGGTTGACTTCGCTTCAAGATCTTCCTTTTTTGTTACCCACCCAACTTGGAGTTATAATGGTCGAGTGTGGCTTGAACCTTTATGTTTGGTCCCCCTGATCAATCAGACATCTTTTAAAATTATCTTCTGCCTCCAGGAGGAAGAATAAAGAAAGAAGGGAGGAAGTCGGCTCTGGTAATGTGAGGGTAAACCCTGAAGAAGAAGAACAAGAAGTAGAAGAAGAAGAACTGGTGGAAGACAATGATGAAGAATCCGAAGATGAAGGTGAATACTATTATTTTTTTCTTTGCATTTTGAGATGTAAATCAGCATGTTGTTATGCTATAGTATGGTTCTATTGGTATAATCCCCACATGTGACAGATATTTTTATAATGGTATTCACATCATTGGTACAGTTGCCGGGTAAAATCCAGGTACCTGAACTATAAATAACTTTCTTCATAAAAGATAAAGTTTAGCTTAGAAAAACCTATTACCAACTGGAGCTAAACTGTACAATTTTTTTTACAGTTATCATTTTGGTATGGATGTATAAATTACCTTGGAATTTATTATTAGAATGAATGAACCATATTTTTCTGTATGGTAAATAAATAATCATCAAATTCACATCCTGGCGTGATTGTTGATGGTCTCTGTTCTGTCTGTGAGGACTCTCCGTATTCAACTTAGTTTCTCCCTCATTCCAGAGTTGGTTCCCACTAAGTGGGGCCTGGTGATGGACAGGATTCTGGTTCTGTCCAGGAAGTTCACCGACATCCTTACTAAAGTCCAGGGGTTCCTTTGGAGAATTCTGGAGCTTCACATCCTCAAAATGGTGGCCTTTTTCTCCGTGTGGGTTGCACTTGAAGAGGTAAATATAGAGAGAGTGACAGTTATGAGAACATGTTGTAGTAATGGCTGTAAATCCTGTTTCTGTGTGGCCCAGACATGTCAGTGAGGTTAACTGTGCTCATAAATAATACTTGGAGTCCATCTTCACTCTAAACTGACTCTTGATTAGTTTGTTCATAATATATCCTCCATTGCGTCGACTCAGCAACATTAGGCGACCTCTAGTGACCATGTATGGAAGCTCAAGTGTTTACTACACGCGTTGTCTCGGTTACCGACAAAAGGGAGTGCTGCATGATGATAGGATTGTGAAAGTATGTATTTTAGCGCAAGAACAAGGCAGTTTGGATTTCCCCTCCCATACCTAGAAGTGCCTCCTCTTTATCTGAAAGCAGTTGCACAACCGTGGCCAGGTCAGGTGCTCTCACTGAGCGACTCTGGCAGCAAATATGTGGAGGAATTTAACACTTAAGAAAGTAGCTGTTCCAGGGTTTTAAACCGGAGTCATGTTACCTGATGCTGTGCTAAGTGGCTTTGTCTCAGAGTGATAACTCTTATCTGAGTGCATTTGAATTTGTAACACACTGGTATTTATTCAAACACTTTGGCCAAGGACTAACAGAAGAATGTCACAGTTGGATGCTCCGACATTATGATGAACACACACATCAGACCTCGCTTTGCTGACGATAACCTGGGCTAACTTTGAACTTCTAGAAGGGCCTCGTCAAAGACGACCCGATTTCAAATTGGTGGGCTACCGATAAAAGTTAGTCTTATCTCGGAAAACCAACTTCTTCTGCCGTAGAAGATTGGTCAAATATTTACCCAGAATTATGTCACATCGTGTTGATGGCTACAGTAAATGCCGGGTGAGGGTGCAGCCTACTGACAGTTTTATAGCACTGTGGGTTTCACAGTGTTAGCATGTGAAGGAATCCAAAATAAATGAAAACTTGCGCATCCAGCTGTTGTTTGCAAAATTCCTTGAAGTTGTTTGTTGTATTTTTATTCCCTGCAGGGAACTTGTGTATTCTGGTATATATAAATGATGTTAAAGTTCTGATTCCTCTTGGACAGTGTGATGTAATCTTTGCCGTCTTTCTTGTCCCGTCTGAAGCCATCGGTGATGAACCTGGTTCTGGTGGTGTTGTGGTCCCTGGCGATGCCGTTTAGCCGCTTCAGGCCCATGGCGTCGTGTCTGTCCACGGTCTGGGTGTGTGTCATCATCGTCTGCAAGATGCTGTACCAACTTAGTGTGGTCAACCCCACGGAGTACTCCTGCAACTGTAGCATGGTAAGACACACCTCGGCTCCAATGAACGCAGCAACCTGGTGTCATTGGCTCTGTTCTCTGTTGAAGCTTTAGCTCTAAGTTGCGTATGTTGCTGTGTGTCTTTAATCTCTGATAGCCGCTAACAAACACAACCAACCTCCTACCAGAGGAGATTATGAACTCCACACTTTACAAGGAGCCAATAGATCCAGCCAAGTGGTTTGGCATAAGGAAAGATGCGACTGCTTTGGGGTACAGCAAGGTAAGGCCAATTCTCATTTCCCCATAACTGATTCTGTTGTGTTGTGGAAGATCAAACATCGGATGTCATTCTGACATGGTTTGTCTGTCATGTGTTTGTTCCAGAATCATCTGATCGTGCTGATGCTGCTTGTGTTTGAGGCTACAGTGTATCGTCACCAGGCTCACCATTATCGGCAGCTCCTGCGATCCCCCCCCACCATACCGACTCTCTTCCCCTCTGCAAAGAGAGACACTTTGGACAACGGCCTCGTTCCGTGCTTGAAGTACCTGCTCAACTACGCCTTCTACAAGTTTGGGTTGGAGGTGGGCCATTATCGCATCACATTTTCACTGCACTGCACTTCTGTCATGCTTCAAATGCATTTTAATCCTTTAAACTCTCCCCCTTTTCCTACAAAAAGATATGCTTTCTGATGACGGTGAATGTGATTGGTCAGCGGATGAACTTTTTGGTCATAATCCATGGCTGCTGGATGGTGGCCCTGCTGGTGAGGCGGCGGCGAGCGGCGATAGCCAAGATCTGGCCCAAGTACTGCCTCTTCCTGTCCATCTTCATGATCTACCAGTACCTGCTGTGTGTGGGCATTCCTCCTGCTCTCTGCATAGGTGAGTGCTCCGAGGATGGAAGAACAGATGGTTCTGCTCATTTCAGGATGAATTTTATAATAAGACCATTCAGGCTTGTAGTAGCCTGGCGGGCCTCCAGACTTTACTCGCGTCCTACCAGGCTAAGAATAGTTTGTTTATGTATTCTAGATATTTTTGTTCACCAGTGATGGCAAGGACGGTTTAAATAGTCGCTTCAGTGAAACTGTTTGAAGCACAAACAATGGCAACATAGTGTGGTCAGTATGTGAACACATACAGAGACTGAGGTCTTTATTTATTTCACTGGAACTGTGTAACCACTGCCTGTCTCCAAATGCTAACAAGTGCATCAAGTAAAGTGACAAGTCACAGAAAAAAAATATCAGGACACTTTAATTAGGATAAAACAATTGAGGTGAAGAAGATTAATATTTATTTGACCTATTTGCCTTTTTTTAAGACGTTACAGTTGGTGTTTAGGTATTGTTTATAATGTCTTCCAATAACCCATGATTATCTGGTGATATTTTCAAAGTTCCTGACATTTTTAAACTCAAAAACATGGTGGGACGCTGACTAAAATCAAATTCTTGAGGATTTTGAATCAATTCAGAATTGCCAAATATAGGAATTGTGTTTCTCTGTAGAATCTGGGTGTCAGAACCAGAAGCCGCCAGCTGTAATCTCTGAAGTCTGGTAGATTTGACCTTTTCTCCTGTTCTCTGTGTGTCTCTGCAGATTACCCATGGAGGTGGAACAATCAGCTGTTGATGAGCTCAGCGCTCATTAAATGGATCTATCTGCCCGACTTCTACACCGTGCCCAACTCCAAAAACCTGATGGGTCGGTTTGGTGCCTCTGTGTGGAGCGACTGATATCTGAGCAAATCATAGATTTTAATCTCATTTTAGAAGCATTTCTTTGCTTTGCTTGTGCTTTTAATGGCTGATGGTAATTGTGAATTGAGCAGTTATTCTGAATATTTGTGTACTAAAGTCCTTAAGGGTATGTAACTTTAACAACAACAAAAAAAAACACGTTTTTTTTACGTTTGTTGAAACTGTCACTATGTCGTCACAGTATGGTATGAAACAGATCATCTCTGAAAAAAATCGAGCTTCTCCGCCTCCTCCCAGTTCTCTCAGTGCTAATTAGAAACAACTAATCAGAGTCTAGCGGCAGGTTTTAGCGCTGTCAATCACAATCTTGTGTGGCGCTGATCATCCTCTCTCCCCTCCCCCCATTGCTCGCTGCTACCGCTACAACTTTTCCCTACCAGCACATCTTGTTGTGAATTCAATGCTGGTTCGCATAGCCACCAATGACAGTGGATAAACGGTTTTTCTGTTGTTTCTCTGCCATTAGCACATTTAGCAGCGAGTACATGAGGTTGAGGGATAGCGCTAAGACCCTCCTTCTGACTCTGATTGGTTGTTTGTGACCGGGAGTCTCATCAGATACTGTCACAACATGATGACACTTTTGACAAATATGCAAAAAAATGTATTGTTTCTAAGAGTTACATACCGCAGTGTTAACCTTAAGATGTGTGTAATTCTTCAGAGTTTTCTCAGTGTCCATGTGTGAAACAACTGAACTGAATCTGTTAGAAGTAGGCCAGTGTTCCAGGTTGATGATGAGGAGGACGAGGGTCACGTCTTGTTTCTGTTCACAGCGGACTTCCTGCTGCTGATGTGTGCATCCCAGCAGTGGAAGGTGTTTGAGTGTGAGAAGCAGGAGGAGTGGATGGTCCAAGCAGGAGAGAACACCGATGAGCCTGATCCAATGGAGGGCCAGCTCTTTAACCCGGCGCCTAACTTCATCAACTGCAGGTGGAGTTTACTGAACTCCGTGTTCACAAATGGAAACACTTCTCTGGATCTGTTGTGACGTGACGCCGTGCGCCCCCTGCAGGAGTTATCTGGACATGGTGAAGGTTCTGGTGTTTCGGTACTTCTTCTGGTTCGTGCTGTCCATGGTGTTCATCACAGGCGCCACCCGGATCTCCGTGTTCGGACTGGGTTATCTGATCGCCTCCTTCTTTTTCCTGCTGTTTGGAACCAAGCTGCTGGTCAAACCGTCCAGAGTCCGTCTGATGCTGTGGGACTGTCTCATCATCTACAACGTGGCCGTCATTATATCTAAAAATGCCTTATCTGTGAGTATAAAGCTTCTGGTTTGCTCCTTGTCTGCCCTGTTTAGAGAGATGTTTTGTTCATTTTTAAGTTTGTGAAAGTTACCGCTTTATTGCTTGAATTTACTAGAATTATTAGAGTTATCCCCTGTCCCTGGAAGAATAGCTGGGGATTGACAATGGATGGGTATAACAATAATTTGTTATTGGCGTTAAGCAGATACTGAATTACCTAAAGATTGTTCATGCCACTTTACCGTATGCAAGAGGCAAATTAGCAATATCAGGCATACTTGGTTATAGTGTTGTTGTTGTTATTATTATTATTATTATTATTATTATTATTATTATTATTATTATTATTAGTAGTAGTAGTAGTAGTAGTAGTAGTAGTAGTATTAAAATATTAATGAAACTCATTTTAGGGGTATGTAGATAATTTTATTGTTGCTGCTATTGCCAAACACGATTATGAAACTGATTTACAGAATAATCTTCTCTTCCATCATTAACAGTGTTTCAGTCACTTCTTACTGTAAAACCATCTGATCTTATCACTAGATGGCAGTAAAACACATCTAATATGATTTTGTGTGTTGAATATGCATCAGCAGTCATCCCAGCTTCTTTGCAAGGTGGAGGAATTGCTGTTTTGATTGTTGATTCTATATTGCATTGTGTTTCTGTGTTTGTAATGATGTAAAGCACTTTGAAATGCCTTGCTGCTGAAATGTGCTATACAAATAAAATCTGATTGATTGATTGTTATTTGGTTGAGTAAAACATTTCAGCTAAGTGATCCCAACCACTGGTTTTAGTTCTTAAGTTTGTTGCGACGTGTCTGTTAGCTGCTCTGCGTGGCCCCTCACCATGTTTGTGACGTTCGAAATTCTGACGGAAAAAAATATTGAATTATTAAATAGTCAGTGGGAGCACTGAAGTCAAGTAACTAATTTACAGTCATTCTATATTAAAAATATACAATGAAAGGTGCAAGGTACACTCCAGTGCAAGCAGTCAAAGCACTGAGAGTTTGTTCTTACATTATCCTTTCAGAATCTGTCATAAAAAACTGAATGAAGTTTAACTTTCTTTCTCGGTCTCTGTGTGTGTGTGTGTGTGTGTGTGTGTGTGTGTGTGTGTGTGTGTGTGGGTGTGTGTGTGTGTGTGTGTGCGTGTTGCAGATCCTGGCCTGTGTGTTTGTGTCTGAGATGCAGGCGAGGTTCTGTTGGGTGATTCAGCTCTTCAGCCTGGTCTGCACAGTTAAAGGATATTATGATCGTAAGTCCTTCACTTACCACCTGATGTCATTTATACTGTAAACAGACAGAATAAAAGTCTGGTTACAGTATACATTATACATGGTATAAACCAGACATTTATACTGTCTGGTTATACACACAGTGTTGGTGTTAAGCAGATACTGAATTACTTAGTCCCTTAATCTCTAGGTTACCTAAAGTGAAAGTTAGAATTCATATGAAAAAATATTTAGCCTCAGGGGGAATTGAGGATTTAGAAAATAATTACTCTGAATTACAAATCCAAGTCTTATTTGAAACAGGCTCTTTCTGTTTTGCATTAATCTGTGACAGATTCCTGATTATTTTCTCCACGTTTTCCGTGTTTTTTTTTCTTTTTTTCTTCTCCCAGCTGCTGCGGTGAGCGGCGACACGTGCAGTCTGCCAGTGGAAGAAGCGGGCATTCTGTGGGACAGCTTGTGTCTGCTCTGCCTCCTGCTGCAGAGGAGAGTCTTCCTCAGTTTCTACTTCCTGCATGTGACAACAGAGCTGCAGGCGTTTGCCAAGCAGGCGTCGAGGTAAAGCGCAGCGTGAACCCAGAACAGATTTCCCTAGCTGTTCCGAGTCGTGGATTTAAGCGGCTGAACACACGGGGCCTGGCTGAAGCATTTCTACCATTTGAACCTTTTCACATTTTTTGAAGGGCAATATAGTTTACACAGATCCATTTTGTTTGTTGTTTCTGTTGCTTTATTTTAAATGTCTTCCAGGTTCCAGCGTTAAACGTTCATTAGGGTTTAAAGTTTATCAATCCTTCAGAATGTGTTCTTGCCAGCAGAATTTCACTTCACTGTGAAATCTCAGTTGTTTATTTGTTTGTGTTGTCATTATTTTCTGCGGATACTCAAGAAATGTACCAACAGGCATTCTTCTTTTCTGTCTCTCAGAGGGTTTGAGCTCTTCAGAGCCAGTATCATGAAGAACGTTAAGTTTCACCAACAGATCGAAAAGAAATCGCTGTCGCAGCTCAAAAAGTCGTGAGTTTTCTCTTTATGAAATGATAAACTGATTTTAAAATGATATGAAGCTCAGCAGGAGTTTTGGAAGTGCAAACTAAAACGGTCTTGATGCTAAAACGTCTTTTGTCCTTTCTTATTTTCCTCCTTTCGTTTCCTCTTTCTCCGCCCAGCATGCAGAGGATTCGCTCCAAGCAGCAAAAGTACAAGGATGGACAGAAAAGCGGTGACGTCTCCACGGAAACCCAGGAAGCCGCCTCAAGCAGCACTGACCACTCCTCTGAAGCTGGTAAATGTAGTCCACCACTTCTACAACCTTCATGTTGTTCCTTCTGTAAATGGCGTCACTAGTTTCATTCTTTTGAATGGCTTTAATCTCATGTAAACCTTTCATTCCAGAATCCCAGAAAGACAAGAAGAAGTCTAAGAAGAGAAACTGGTACCAGCCGTGGATCGACCACGCAGGAGGTACCGTCTATTCATCCATAGCCTGAAACTTTGCTGCGTTTATTTTATATGATAAATATTAGTGCATGATTGTGAATTGGCTCAAAATTTGGAAGTGGTTTTCAATTTCTTTCTTTCGTTTCAAACCTCAACATGGAGTTATTAAGAATTAATATTAAGAAGGACAAACGTTTCAATCTGTAGAAGTTCAAACAGTGTTCAAAGTTCTGACCCGAGTCCATAAAACAGGAGGCAGCGAGATGAACGCAGAACGCAGGGGCGGAGCCAGGGGAGGGGGTACTGGCCCCCCTGACATCTGATTGGCCCCCCTAGTCCACCCTAACCTCCACCCCGATGATTCACATGTAACAGCACCAGGTCATTCCTACACATTATTTGGAATAAGCCACACTAATGTCCAAAGAAGAAAAACAATAATAAATATATGAAAAGGAAATGTATAAAACTTTATATAAGCCCGTGTGATGATATTAAGATATTAATAATGAAACAAATGGAAATTTACAAGAACAACAAAGAGAAACGTAGCCCAAGTTTTGGAAAAACAGAAGGAGTCAGTGGAGAATAGCTGCAGGGAACCGGAGGGAAGGAAAGGCAGCTGGGGAAGACAGCAGGCAGAGGGAAATTATATGTTTATATGAATATTATATTTTCAGCAGCGGAGCAAGCTGCCAGGTAATGAGAAAAACCAAAGGAGAAAGCAGAGAGAATGAAAAAGGGGGAAGCAAATCTGAAATGAATCAAAGTGGTAAACAAAACAAGGAAACACTCATTTAAAGAAAACAAACATCCCAAACACAAAGAATGAGAATAAATAAGCTGACATGGGGAATAAAGTGGCAAGATGTGACCAAATAAACGATAAAGATGCATTTAAAACAGGAACACGAATAAAACTAAAAGTCCAAGCATCTACATACGACAGCAGGTAGAAACACGCCCAACAGATTTCCAGCTGTAATTAAAGCAGAATGTAGTTATACAGAGTACAGAGCACTGCCACGCTTTCTTTCCAGAGTTATATTTGTATTAAAAAAAAAGATCATTTTACATCATTTTGCTCATCCTCCACAATTCTGTCATATAAAATGCTAATAAAGCCAGTTCAAGTGTACGACTGTTGTGTGGCTAAACATGAAAAGGTTCAAGGAGTATGAATACTTTTGCAAGGCGAGGTAAATAACATTTTAGTAAAGTTTTTTTTTCTTTACAGAATAGTTAGTACTGTATCTCATGCCAGAGCCTCCAGTATAATCTAACAGAGTGAGTTTGTTTGTGTCTGCTGCTTAGTCATCCACTCAGGAGACTACTACCTGTTTGAGTCTGACAGCGAGGATGAAGAGGACCTGAACTACGAAGAGAAGAAGCCTCAGGCTCAGACTGCATGCCAGGTCAGAACCCAACACTCGTCCTCATAGTTCATGCATGTCGATAAATTAGCAGCTGTTAAATGGAAACGTGTCTCCCAGTTGGCATACCAGGCCTGGGTGACGAGTGTGAAGGCAGCTTTGAGAGACCGCCAGAGACGTCAGGGACACATGAAGGCTGTCAAAAGAAAAGAGTCAAAGAAAGGAGAAAGAGGAGGTTCCCAACAGGAGGCTCTTACTCTGAAGGGTAATGACTTTGTGCCAATGAAACTTAGAATCTATTAAAAGTCTTTGGATTTGACTGAAATGGATCTTCAAATGGGTATTGGTAACAATGTGCCCGATCCATAAGTGCAGATCTATTCAGTCTAATTCTATGATTTGTGCGTCGAGTGACATCATACTTTATCATTTATTTTGCATTATCTTTAGATTTCATAGTTGCACTTTCTGAACAATTTGAAAGATTTGTTGCCGTTTATTTCATACATGTTTGCCTGAAGTAGTTGACCTGCGGTTTTTGTCAATTTCTTTCTTTATTTTACGTTGACTGTTCGACTCCTCATTGCGCCGACTGAGCAAATTAAACTTGTGTTGTTTTTATGTGTCTGACCAAGCTTGTGAATCTATTGGTGTATGTCAGTACTCTGCACCTATACTGGTGCAGGGTTATCAAATAAGTGTGTAATTCTGTCTGTATTTTAAAAAAACAACAACAAAAGAAGCATTTTTCTCATTCCTAGTTATGATGAATTGCTAAACTACAGTACTGTGCCAGGTAAAGTAGCTCAGCTGTGCTGCCACAAGCTCATCAATCTCTTGTTCTCTGCATGTGTGTGTGTGTGTGCATGTGTGTGTGTGTGTGTGTAGCTTGTGCAGATGAAGTTTTTGAGGAGGCCGATGACAGCTGTGAAGTTGAGGAACCTGAGGAGGAAGAGTCTGGTAGGTAAACATTTACAATGAATATCCATAATATCCATGGGTGTTGGATCTAGCCCAGAGTCTGAAGCTGCACTCTCATTGGTCGGCTTCAGCTGTGGAATAAATTACAACCAGGTGCTATTTTAGGGCAGAAATACTGCTTAACCAAACACTAAGCAGTTACTGAATAATTTTAAAATGTGCTTAATCTCTGAGGCAGGAATAATAATAGTAGTTATATTTGTAAAGACTTATGACAAATCAGAGCTGTCAATAAGCGCAAAAATGAAATAAAAAAAATGGGATGAAACTGGTCTTTTGAAATGTCATATTTATGATTCACAACAACTTTAAAGTTTTGTACCTTAGGGGAAAATTTCGTCCTGCATTGCTGCTGAATTAAACATATATTTGCACTTTTGTATCTGGATTGAACATGTGGAGTATTTCCACATGTTCAATAATATTTTTATTCATTGGCATTCAGTTGAGGTCTGATACTGTAACTTCCTGCTGTTATGTTTTAGTCTTCTTTTCTTGTCATTGTTTAATTCTAATCTGATGTTATATTTTTCATACGTCCTGGTAAAACACTTTGGTGGCGTTTTAATCTGTTTTTAAAAGTGCTATGTAAAATAAACTTGACATCAAATTGGCAAGAACCATCCGAGCTAGGACACGGCCTTGAGCTTTTTGCTGTGTGCTGCAGTGCATGGAGAGATGGTGCAGAAGATCCTGGACATCCTGCGCTTCCTGTGGGCCATTATCCTGGCCATGGTGGACGGAGTGACCCAGTGGCTCAATCTGCTCACGAAGCAGTACAGAGACACATCCACGGTCCTGTGCAACGAACGCTACTTCATCATCCACAAAATTAAGCAGGTGTGTGCAGAGCTGAAACCTTTCTTCCTTTACATTGGTTTGTTTGTTGGACCAAAATGCGAAGGAACACAAGCATGAGGATTTTAAAAATAATAATTATACAGTTGTACAATGTCTGTCCCACAAACGCTGAATTTGTGTCTTCCCGGTTACTGCAGCGGGACACAGCCGAGTCCAGAGAAGACCTGGTGTCCCAGAACAGTGAGAGTTCCAGTCGGAACACAGGTTTGGATCCAGAACAGGCTGCCAGAAGCAGGTCAGTGTGACGCTGACCATAGCTTCTTCTTACCCTCCATGTTGTTATTTATATTGTCAACGTGTTTCAACATGCCACAAACCGTAACTGTGGTAAATATTGATCAACGCAGCCCCATGAAGTAGGAAAAGGTCGTACGTTCAGGCTAATGTTAGCGAGTCCTGGACCTGTTCACTGGACTTCAACTGGTGACCCAACTGTGTCTGATGTAAACTAGTTCTTATTCTAGGAGCACCAACATCAGTCTGATGCTAAAGGAGTCTTTGGGTTGAACAGCTTCATTCTGCCACCAGACTAAAGTCCTTCATGCTCCAGTGAGTCTTTAGGACTCAGAGGGAGATGGTGAAGATGTCATAGGGTACATTCAGTAGATCATGACCAAAGCATTCCAGGATTTGGTCTGGAATGCTGTCTTGGAGGAATGTTGTTTGAGGAAAGTGAGCCTGAATCTGTGGGACGTGTTGAAACCTGGAAGGTGTTTGTTGCCTCAGGCAGAAACATGCTCCTGGGTCATTGATCATCTCTGCTGCTTTTGATGCCCTTTCAACTTTTCTGTGTCACCAATGGAGAAATGACTTCAGACTAAAGTTGGCCTTTGCATTCTTATTTTTGGACCTGAGGTCTTCCCTGGTAGAGTAGAGGTGTTTCTACTGACCTGGTGGACTGATCCCGTTTCAGGAGGACAGATGGTTGGTCTCTCTGCACTCGGGGCAGAAGCTGAGGCTGAAGGGCACGGGGTCGTCACCAAGGTGATGACATCCTCCATGCATCCTAATGCAGATGACACCAGCTTTTACAGCCTCGTTGCTATTCAACCTTATTCCTTTTAATTCTCAAGAGTAACGGCGCCTTTCCTTTTTATTTGTTTTGTTTTTGATCCAGTTTCTGTAAAATACACTCCACTAAAACTTCTCCACTTTAAAACCGTTGACCCCAGCTCTGTAATAAAAACGTCCATGATCCACTGGGGATTTCAGGTTCTGTTCTAGAAATGTGTTATATTTGTCTTCCCTGGAGTTCCTCAGGTTAAGATTATTAAACTAATTTATCTAACTACTTGTCAGAAAGGAAACAGAAGTTAAAATAATAATCTTTGATATAGTTCTGAAAAGACAGAATGTTTGATCATTAACAACAACAGTATGATCCTTCAAACCAGGATACATATTGGCCTTTTAGTAATGGTCCAGTACTATACTGGACCATTACACTGTAATGGACCATTGCACTACTACTATACTGTAGTGTAGATCCAATACACTACAGTGGACCGTTGTATATACTGGCGTTAGCGAACGCAGCCGCCTGCTAATAGCAGAATCGTCTGAAGCACTTGCAACTGCCCATTTTAATAGTTCAAACACCAAATGCATCTTAATATGCATTAATACACACAGTGGAACCTTCTTGGGGGTTCAACCAATCAGTGCCAAGGAAGGTCAATAGCACTTCATGATTGGTTGTGTTGCAATCAGAATATTCAGTAGCATTATGTCTTCATTTTTCAGATTCTTAAACTGCGTTTTTTTTTTCCTCTCGAGTATTTTAAGTTTTCTCTAAGAAAATCTAAGACTTTGTGAATTATAAATCACAAATAATTTGGAGTTACAATCCGCCAAAAAAAAAAATCAGCGAACAGATGAATCTGTGGATTCTGGACCTTGAACAGGCGGGTACTGGGTTAACAGGGACTTGTGGTTTATTTGATACAGTTGAAGGCTTCTTTAATGTTTATGTGTGAGTTCATGAACCAGTTCAACAGGCCGTCATTATTGGTCAACTCAGCAGGGCAACTCAAGAACTACTTCCTTTCTTATTTCAAAATAAGAGTCCTACGCCCAGATTCTTAAAGCTTTCACCTTTACATCCAAGTTCCATAATAATAACTTAGTTTTTCAGAAAACATCACATATGCAAGTGCCAGTCAGTAAGTGCTTTGCTTTAGTCGTGTAGCTTCATGTAGCTCTTATGACATGACTAACGACATGTTGGTACTGAAGGAGGGTCTGCTTGAGATGCTGCAGCTAAAAAGAAACTAACGGATAGAAAGAAAGTCAATCTTTAAAGGTTTGTTCTGAAATGTTTTCTGGTTCTTTGTGTTCACATGTACGTGTGTGTCTCTACGTGACAGATTGGAAACCCCGAGGCGCAGCAGCAACGGAAATCTCCTCACTGAAAACGTCCTGAGCAGCAGCGTGGGACTACAACCAGAACCGCTGAGACAAACCAGACACTCCAGAACGGCCAGTGAGATCCTGTCCAACAGGTGAGTCATCTGACCATGGAGAATGTTTACTCTCTGTAAAGCAGACAGCAGTGACTCTGCAGTAGCAACACCAGACTCGATGCAAGAGGTGCGGGGTGATGTGCAGGGGGAGAATGCTGATTGGTAAAGACGCAGTATTAAGTGAAATCAATTCTTTTGAGCTTTGTGTCATGTTATGATGTTATTTCCTCATCAAAAACATACGTGGAGTGTTGCCTTGATTCTTTCATGCAAGTTTGAGAGATCCTCTAATCTCCATGGCAACCATTCAGCAGTGCAAAACGCCTGGTTGGACCTAACACCACCGTAGTTTCCCAGCTTCAGAGCTTCTGCCTCACAGAGCACCTCTCTCCCCACTCCTACACTCAGCTCCTTCAGACTAGCCAGCAGCAATTAGCAAACACCTGGTGGAACTGCACATCTGCTGAGCTCATCATGAGAGCTGTGTCTCAGTGAAACGCTGACAAAAATGTTGTTAAAAGGTAAATGGAGGAGAGCTGTGATGACTTCCTGAAGGAAGAGCAGGAGTTTTTAAAAAGACAGAGGCCCAATTTTAAGGCCTTAAGTTAAAAAGCCAATGTTCTTTTCAGTGATATCTGATATATACAGGAGTTTTATAACAACTGAAGGTAACATAGTTACTTGATTGTGCTATAAAATGGCACTATGTGCCTGGAAAATACATATTATCCCTTTAACAACACATAAGGTGTATTTTAGCTCTGATCTTTGATGTTGTGAGTTTATGAGGGATCTCTGATGAAGACGATGAGATGTTGTGATGTGTGGTCATGGTGTTCTGCCGTTTGCCTCCTCAGGGCTTTTTTCATCGAGGAGCTGGAGCAGAGTAGAGAGTTCTTCAACAACCAGAACCGCCTGCTGAGGCTGCTGGTGGCCGTGTTCAACCTGCTGTCGGCCAACTCCGAGCTGCTCTGCTATTTCATCATGGTCCTGAACAACGTGGTCAGTGCCTCGGTCATATCCCTGGTCCTGCCCATGCTGGTCTTCCTGTGGGCCATGCTGTCTGCTCCCAGACCAACCAAGAGTTTCTGGATGACAGCGATAGTCTACACAGAGGTACGCTGACATCGGAACTGGGAAAATGCCAGTACACCGTCAGATGGTGGATGGACTGAGCTCAGCCACATTCATGCCTTCCCACTCACAACCACACACATTTACACACAGATACACAGATCAGTAGGCAACCTGGGGTTAAGTGCCTTGCCCAGGGGCACATCAATAAAGCACAGGAGGGCTCTACCCAATGAGCCAGAGCCGACCCGTTAGTAGAACTATCTACTTTCATCTCAGATCGGTGAGGTGGAGCAGTAAACGATTTTCTCTATACAAGGAGGTAATGATGAAATGTTGGAACTCGAAGACCCGCATGCTTAAGTCTAAACAGCAGAATGGAAAATTGTTAAGCTGACAGTGATCCATCACTACAGTGGAGAATGAGAGGCTAATAAACAGTTAGGTCCATAATTATTCACACGCCTGAGAAAATTCAAAATGATCTTTATCCAACAAAGAAGTTTGTGTCTGATACAATATGAGTCATTCATCTGCTAAATGTACATTTTGAAATTTTCTATTTTAATTTACAATTTAACAAGAAATGCGTCGAGACTTATTTAGACCCTGTTCAGTAAAAGCCTAATGAAAACCTTCTAACTGCTAAGCAGCTTTTTGCTGGTTTGGTGTTTTAATTCTGCGCTTTACTGTGTGCAAAGCCAAACTTCCTGGCCTTTCTGGTGGATGAAGTGAAACATGCCTCCAAGTGTTTAGCAAGTTTTATTTTAAGCACCATTAGAGACAAACACCATCAGGTGCTCAACAAGCGCTCTGGTAAACTTCCTGCTGACCATGTTACAGTCCAAACTGGGAGATGATCTGAACTGTTACTTAAAGGAGGGTGAGCCGGCTATATTACTTAAGATATAAATTTCTTATTGAAAATCTCGTACAGAGAACAACACAAAAAGTCTCCATCAGCTCCATTTGCTGGAATGTCATTTACGCCATTCATAACTTGCTTATAGAAATGGACTAGATCTGTGATTGTAACAGTTTTGACATCAGTTTATCGTTTCCTTTCACCAATCACTGACATTTTCTCCATTGTTTGATGAGAATCAGTGTCTATGATGCACAGCTCACATGTACCGCTGAGCTTCCACCACACTAACGGGACTGTTGTGCTGCTCCGCCTCTTCCCAGGCCATGGTGGTGCTGAAGTACATCTTCCAGTTCGGGTTCTTTCCGTGGAACAGTGTTTATGAGATGACTCTGAACGAAGACAAGCCCTTCTTCCCACCGCGCATCTTTGGCCTGGAGAAAACCGACAGCTACATCAAATACGATCTCCTGCAGCTGCTGGCTCTCTTCTTCCACAGATCGCTCCTCATGGTCAGTAAATGCTGACGTTAATCGCAACCCACATGCTCTGAACAGCTGTCCCTTCATTTTACTGGTCAAGCTGTGATTTATGTTTTTTTAAAAGTAGATTTGCTTCCTGCAAAAGGGTGCTGCTTGATCTTCCTGTGTGTTCTTCCCTCCCTGCCAGGTTGTTATTGTAAATTGTAAATAATAATTTCTTCTTAATTACTCACTAGGTTAAATAAAGGTTAAAAGAAATTATACTAAAAAAATGATAAAGTGAGACAATAAAACTATTTATTGCATATTTTCTTTCAGGTAACTGTATGGCTATGACTTTATGGCAGAGCAATAATAGCCCCTCACACTGCTCTTGAAAAACTTTCCCGTTTGTAATGTGTTTCTTCGGGACACCGGTTACGTTAAACCGCCCAGAGAAACGCCGTTTAATCCTGTTTTCAAATGTATTGATATTTATTGACACCGTTGTTGAGCGAGCAGTGGAGAAAATAGTAAAACTAACAATCCCAACAGTTTTGGAGGATTTCAAATATCATTAATGGGAATTTATTGTGACATCAATAAATCAAAAATCATTTACATGATAAGAAATTTATCTCAGTAAATGATGGATGACACAATAAATGCCCAGCCGTAATCTGACCCAGATTTAGGGTCTTCCTATATAAACTGAAATGTTCCATGTTCTCCTGGGTTCTTGCAGTCCAAAAACATGCAGGTTAGAATATTATAATTTGACCATAGGAGTGTGTGTGTAAAACATGTCTAGTGTGTAATATGCTTCCTGCCTGGTGACTGCAACCCTTCCCTGACGCTGAACAAGACAGGGTGCTGATGTAGACGGATGAGCAGAGACCCAACAGAGCCACAGGAACAGGTGCTACATGCTAAGAGCAGTGGAGGCTGGGGTCGTTCACACCAGGAGCTGATCCAGGGCCAGCAAAGATACACATGCAGGACGAAAGATGGAAGCAGGAAAAGACAGAACCAAGTGGCTGGACTGGCATCCAGAACCATCTGGACCCGGCGTGGGCAGGAAGTCCAAGAGTCACATGGGTAGACTGCTACGGTGACAGGACCAGGGTCGGGTTGAACCTCTAGAGCCAGACCAATCAGACATAACAGTGACTGACGAAGGCAGTGGTGATAGATGAGTGAACAAGAGAAGCTCCAGAAATAAAAATGGCTGAAGGATGAAAGTGGAGAGGTTGTAGAAGTGCCAGAGGTCATGTGAGCACTGAGACGGTGACCGTCAGGGTGGGACGGTGGATCAGTCAGACCATAGAGGAACCCATCAGCCAGAGCAGATGCTAGACAGCTGAGAGCTTCAGGTGTTGCCATGGGAATGTTTTACTGAGTTAGCTCTATAAAGCTATCCAGATGAATTAATGTGTTAATAAAGTTCCTACCTGAGGAGACATAGTGTGGGCTCAGCAGGATGCTGAGTGGTCTGCTGAGGTGGACCTGATGAAGAGTCAAGAGCAAACCCTGACCATAAGCCCTATAAGTATGACTCTTCTGTTACATAAGGCAGTGTTTTTGTGTGTGTGTGCACAGCAATACGGTCTGTGGGATCACGAGGGCCCACTGGAGGAGCAGTGTGCGTCATCAGAAGATGGACATAACGTCACAGCAGGAGAGGAAAATGGGAGCAGGAAGGAGGAAGCTCAAGACGCTAAAAGAAAAGATCAGGTAACGCAACGTCAGCCCTGAAGAACCTGACCACTGGTCACTTTATGTCTTATGAAGACATCAACCAACATGAGATAAGAGCTTCATTGAATAAAAACAATTTTTTTGATGACACAGGACATTGAAGAAGCTGGTCCCAGCTCAGACGCCGCCACCATTCAACCGCCTGATGCGGCTGAGGCGCTGCCTGATGGGCCGGGGGGCGAGCATGAAGCCAGGAACAACAACGTGGATGTTCTGGACAGGAGGGAGAGAGATAGTCAACGACTGACAGGGGACGTCCTGAAAAGGGACAGCAAACGGTTGACGGGGGACGTCCCGAAAAGAGACAGCAGCATCCGGTTCCGCAGAAAAAACAAGAAAGCCAAAAAACAGGACAGCAAAGGTTTGTATCATCCTGAGTCAACTGCAGTGTTAACATTAACTACACCATTACCACACTGGTGGGCCTGGTTCATCAAGACCATTTTATGGTCCAAGCTGCTTGAACAGAATGCCAGAAGAACTGTCTTCTGTGCAACTTCAGAATGATTTACCTCTCACCCTAAAGGTTTCTTCTAGTTTTTTATCAGAATATGTCATAAAGTTAATATATATATATAACCTTGGACGTCCTGTAGCAGATTGTGGGTTATCAACATTCTAATCAGCACTTAAGCTGTTTGTAAGTTTAAAGGTAGAAATAGTTCAGAAAGTTAACTGAAAATACCGTTATAGAGACATATGTCAGCAGAGAAGACATTGAGAGTTCTACGTAACCCTCTGTTAGGTGACGCTCTTACAGGTTCAGACCTGTTCTACATTCTGAAGGTAAACACACTGAAGGTAAACACTGCTGAAGCTCTGCAAGCACCAGACAGGTCCAGACTCAGTGATGGACCTTTTTGAGTCCAGCACCTTTCATGAAAGGTTCATTTTCAAGGGAGGAGTTGAGTTTGTAAGGCGTCTGGGTGAATGTTAACTTCATTTTGCCTTTTCATCCCTTCCTTTTACTATTCAATACCAGGAGACAAATCATATGGTACCTCACATAGCTGCAGTTTCCTTGGAAACTAACAGGCTGAACTACATGTGTTTCCTCTTGGATTTCCATTGATCCAAGAGGAAAACTCCCATCATTCATTTTCCCTTTCAACAGTCTCCAGCTTACTGACGGAAACTAAGTCCTAACCAGGCCATAAGCCGCACATCGTCCCACCAGTGTGTTCTGGGCTCTGGGATGTGCCCAGAAAACCTTTCCAGCCCAACCTCCCTCTGAGTGAGTTTCTCACTCTGTCTCTAAGGTTGACCCTCTGCAGCTCCCAGCCAGACAAGGTTCTGATATGTCGATCAATCTTCCTCTCCATCCTACCATCACTTGGCACCGACTGTAGCTCAGCTGGAACTTTATTCTTCTGCATTTAGAACATTTCGGGGTCCCTTCCCTTTCACTGTGCCCCCGGGCAAGGCACCTAATCCCAAATTGGCTTCCAATCTGCATATTGGCTCATGGTTGTGTGCAGGTTTGAGAATGTGGCTCTGATGATCCTGTCCGTGAACACCAATAGGGTCGGAGACGAGAAGCAAAGGCCCAAAGTCTACTTTGGTGAAACCAGGACCAGACAGCCTTCCACAACCTAACCTGAATCTGATCTTTCTACTCAAAATATTGAGCATGAGATGACATGAAGAGTATGAAGAAAAAATGTTACTGGATTATTACCAGTAATTTGTTTTTGCTGCAACACTGTCACCTGCAATGGACCCCTGTTGTCCCCTCTATTCTTGCTTTTCCTTCATCATGAGGTTTCCAACCATCTCCTGTGAGCTCAGATCACCTAAAAGGTGGCGTGTGCTTGTATGACTTACCAAGATTATTGCGCTTTTTCTGTTCTCCTTTACAACAGAGTCTCTGTCAGAGACTGCAGAGTCTGTGAAGGAACCAGGGAAGAAAAAAACCAAAGACAAGAAGAGTGAGGCCGTGCTCAGATTAATGGCTGTGGGATACAAGATCCAGCAAGTCTTCATAACAGGGTAAGACATGCAATATAAAATCACTGTGAGAAAGTTTTACTGTAGTGGCCACCAGTTATTTAAACCCGATTCAGTAACTTCATGTTTAGCTCGGTCGAATCCATTTTAACTGACAGTGAACATCAAACGTGTTGTGTTTTTCTCTGCAGGTTCCAGAATGTGAAGCAGCCAGCTCAGAGTTTCTTTAGGAGTATAACCAAGGATAAATACCGGGCCTCCACAGATGTCTACGCCCTGATGTTCCTCACTGATGTCGTTGACTTTGTCATCATCATCTTTGGCTTCTGGGCCTTTGGGGTAAGAGACGACTGCCTCACCTAACCACACACACAGTCATCCAGGACGCTTACCTCAACTGCTGCAGCACTCAGTGTTAGCATCAACACACAGAGCAACACTGAGACTGAGACGTACTCACTATACACTGAAACCAGGCTGCCTCTTTTCACACCATCATTTTAGTAATCTGAGGTTCTAGAGCAGAGGTCTGCCACAGTGGCTTTTAATAACTTTGGCTAAAGATGATGAAGAACCAACTACTGTATTTAAATAAACATGTAACAACAAATGCTGGCTTTAGCCGTTTTTCAGTTTCTTCATGAAATAATTGCATTGAAGTTCCACAACGGAATGGCATTAAAAGTACAAATAGCATTTATTTATAGCTGTTGCTCTTGCCATTATACTGGAAACATGAGGAAGTTTTTTTTTTTTTTTTTTTTTTACATGTCCTATAAGAAAATGTATCAACAAAAATAAGCTGTTTTAGCTGTTTAAATCTAAATGAGCTGCTGCTGGCCATGCCCTCTTACTCAATGTTTGCTCCCAAATGTGAAAATGGCTGCAAACATGCACAATTACACTACCCTACGTCTTTGAAAAGCAGAAGTAGAGCCTCCTGCACAACCAACAAGAATGCAGTAAGTGGTTTCTGGATGGTAAGTTAACAAAACGGTTGTCTTTTCCAGCAGCCATGGGTTGCTAAATGTCATTTGGGTTTTCTAAATGTCAGTGGAGTTTCAATCTGTCCATTAGTTTGTTTTTGTATCAAAGGAACAGCACCAGACAGGAACTTAAATGCAACCAAACTTGATTCGCACAAATTCAATCCTGCTGCCATCTGAATTGTTTCAAGTGAAAGTTAAATGTTGTGATAGTAACCTGAGTTCATCCTGTGTCCTGTTCAGAAGCACAGTGCTGCAGCAGACATAGCGTCCACCCTATCAGAGGACCAGGTTCCCGAGGCCTTCCTGGTGATGCTGCTCATCCAGTTCAGCACCATGATCATCGACAGAGCTCTGTACCTGCGCAAGGCCGTTCTGGGGAAACTCATCTTTCAGGTTCATGTCATGCATTCTAAGCACGACTGGCTTCAGAAAGCTGCTTGTTGAGCCGCCAGCGGACTGCTCTGAGAGCTCAACCCGTCACTTCCTGTCCGCCCTGCTCACCTGGTGCCGTTGTTTTCCTCCAGGTGATCCTGGTTCTGGGAATTCATCTGTGGATGTTCTTCATCCTGCCTGCTGTCACAGAAAGGTGACGTACGATCACTTTATGCCACTCACAACCTGCTTCATACAAAATGATCTGTGCAGACATGAAAGTAGAACTTGAACCAACAAACCTCAGTGAGTCCTGACTGGATCACATGACTGGTGTCCAGGATCCGGTTCTACTGGCAGCGTCCGCATCAGCTGTCATCACAAAAACTGACATTTGCTAAACTACTAGAACTTTGACCAGAAACCGTGAAGTCCCACGCCCCCTGAACACATCACCTTGCCTTCTAAATAAAATAGCTGAACATATCTTTTGTTTGTCCATTTTTCTGTAGGATGTTCAATCAGAACTTTGTGGCCCAGCTCTGGTACTTTGTCAAGTGTATCTACTTCGGCCTGTCGGCCTATCAGATCCGCTGCGGTTACCCCACCCGTATCCTTGGCAACTTCCTCACCAAGAAATACAACCACCTCAACCTGTTTCTCTTCCAAGGGTATGGAAACCTCGCAACCATAGCAACCATAATCGCCTCTTTATAGGTTCATATTCTTGGATTCATATCACTGAATCCAGTGCTTGAATTTTGCAGGACAAGGTGGTGAATAACGAGTCTGGGTTGGTTTAAATGTGTGTGTGTGTGTGTGTGTGTGTGTGTGTGTGTGTGTGTGTGTGTGTGTCTAGGTTTCGCCTCGTTCCATTCTTAGTGGAGCTGCGTGCGGTGATGGACTGGGTTTGGACCGACACCACCCTGTCCCTCTCAGACTGGATGTGTGTCGAGGACATTTATGCCAACATCTTCATCATAAAATGCAGCCGGGAAACAGAAAAGGTTCGAACCACAAGAGTTCGATGTCTAGGACTCGTCAGATATGTCAGAGGGTTGGGATTTTTCAAGGAAGTCTTTCACAAAACCATGCCCAATTATAGAAAGACAAAGAAAAGAAAACTCAAACTCGTTGTTAGAGCTCTAAACTGGTAATATTTTATGTTTTACAGTGTTTCATATTCTGAGAGGCAAATGAAAGCAGTCTCAACAGATTTAAAGCTGGATAGAATCAGACCTGCTGAAGCTGTTTGTCATTAATTGTTTCACCGTCTTTAATCCTGTAAATCCTGTGGGAAGTCACTTTAATTGATTATTTTTATATTTTCACAGAAAATGCTCAAACCAACTCCATAGGTTCTGATCTGTGTGGTCATAAAGATATTTCTATCATCTCTGTCTTATTTTTTCAGAAATACCCTCAACCTAAGGGCCAGAAGAAGAAGAAGATTGTGAAATACGGCATGGGCGGACTTATTATTTTCTTCTTAATCTGCATCATCTGGTTTCCTCTTCTCTTTATCTCATTGGTCAGATCGGTGGTGGGCGTGGTTAACCACCCGATCGATGTGACAGTCACTTTCAAACTAGGTGGTTACGAGGTAATCATGCACTTTCATACAAACTGAAACAAAGTCACTATGTTCTGTAGCACAAGTCCTGTGTTATGTTAAAAGAACAGACAGGAAACATTTGGCAGGTTGAAAGTAAATACAGCCTTAGTTCAGGTTCAACTCAAAAAATAATTTACAAAACTATAGAAAATGAAATGACATAAAAAGGTTTATGTGTAAACAGGATGCTGTTGGTTGTCATAGTAATCATAAATGTACAGTTCTGTTGAGAAGTTTAGCTAGATTTGTTAAGCGCATAAATAATTTTTTTAAAGAACCATAAATTGCAGCATGTTGTGTCCTGTGCTCCAGCCCCTGTTCACCATGAGCGTGCAGCAACAGTCCATCCATCCCTTCACAGCTGCTGAGTACGACCAACTCACCAAGACGTTTGGAGACAATGCCGTACGTACCGACTTCTGCCAGCCGCCATGTTCAGTGTGTGTGTGTTTGCAGAAAAATCCACATATTATATAAAATCCAGTTTTGTTGTCGCTGCTCCGTAGACTCGGTGAGAACTGATGACGCTCCCAGGTCTCTGAGCTCTGTGTGTCCCTGCGTTTAGGTGGCCATGCAGTTCATCACTCTGTACAGCTATGAGGACATCGTGACGGCCGTGATCGAGGGCAGCTCAGGGTCCGTGTGGAGGATCAGCCCCCCCAGCAGGCAGGAGGTCATCAAGGAGCTCCTGAACAGCCCTGTAGACCTGACCCTCCGCCTGGCCTGGACCTTCCAGAGGTCAGACCCATTCCAGCTGTGCGGCGCATGTTGCTGCCTTCTGCACATTTCTAGCTCTTATTGAGAAGGATGTTCTTATGAGCGGCGTTTCCACTATCCATAGGATCGCACAAATTGAAACTACGAAAAAAATTTAGAGATGCAGCATGTGGCTTCTAAAGAGAACATGTTTTTTACATATTTGTTAAAATTGTCACAAATATGACTTGACAGTTTGCTGTGAAACAGATAATCTGTGAAAAGATCATTGTCCTGCACCCTCCTGCAACTGCTATCCAAAGAAATGCACCGCTCTTGACCCCAAACAGCCAATCAGAGTCAGGAGGAGGGTCTTAGCGCTGTCAATCAGTGTCATGTTGTCGCTGTTCAATGTGCTGATAGCAGAGAAGCAACTTACTGTTACAGAAAAACTGTTTATCTGCAGTCATCTGTGGCCATGCTAACTCGTGTTAGCATTCACAGCAGGATCTGCTAGCAGGAAGGAGCTGCAGAGAGATTGTGATTGACAGCACTAAGACCCGCCCCCCTGTCTCTGATTGGTTGCTTCTATCTAGCTGGGTTTATTTTTTATTTATGTTTTTCTTCATATATTATTTGTCTTGTAACATACTGTCACGACATTATGTTGTGCGTCTGTCTCCACCAGAGCTCTCTCACGTTCACACAGTTCAGAAAAAGTTGTGTGTCATTCCAAAGTTTTGAATCCACAGCTGTTCTGAAAAATCACCAACTACAATTTCCCCAAAACGCCGCATACATAATCCCTTCCAAGTATAAGTTGCTTATACTTGCTTATACAACGTCTCCTCTGATTGGCTGATAGATGATGAGCGCTAGCGCCATGGCTGAGTTATGAATATATCTCACGTAATTGTTTACATCCATTGTGAAATTGTTGTTTTTTTTAACATTAGCAGAATATAGACAAATATTTGCTCACATTTGCAATGGAAATGCAGCCACAATTTACCATCTCGCTTGTGTGTGTGTGTGTGTGTGCATGTAAATGTGTGTGTTCCCTGCAGGGATCTGGGGAAAGGTGGGACCGTTGAACACACGTTTGGTAAACATTCGATAGACCTGGAGCCGGGGAACCCGGTCAGAGAAGAGCTGGCGTATCTACTGATCGGCAACCGGACTGAGCCTGTGTGAGTTCAGCAACGTTTGAATCCCTCCAGCTGTGATAAAAGATTCAGTCCTAACAAATCACTGACCTCCCGTCCCCCACAGGCTCGTTCCCCACATGTTCCCTAACTACATGCGTGCCCCCAATGGAGCTGAAGCCAAACCAGTCAGTCAGCTGTACAAAGGTCAGAGTTCAATCAGTTACTTCCCTGTTCAGCCTTCTCAACACCACCTGGAAGTTTTCACTTTGTGTCAAGTTAGAACCTCAAATGCTTGATTTCCCTTCCACGTAATGTGACGTGGAAGGGAAATCATACATGAAGTGAAATCTGAAAAGTGCAGCAGGCACTTAAATTAAAGCCCCAGTCAGTTAAGAGAGTTTTGTTCTAAGTCTGTTTCTGACCTCGGAGGCCAACAGTAGAGAATAAACAGCTTCACCTTCCAGCAAGTCCACAACCCAAAGGTTTCAATCAAAGCAGATTGTTGTTAGAATGGTCCAGTCAAAGGCCAGACCTGGATTCATTGCAAATCTGTGGCTGCACTAGAAAGATGAAGTTCACAGAAGCAGCATAAGTTGGTTCCAAACCGTTTTGAGTCTGAAAACAAAAACACATCAAATTTTCAGGTAGAAGTTTTTAAAAGCCATGTGTCATTTGAACCTGCTCTAATAAAATGTTGCTCTGTTTTTCACATGGAATCTTAAAATAAATACATAGCAGTTTGTTTCTGAAATATAATGAGATAAGAAAAAGTCCAGTGGGGACGAATACTTTATTTTCCTTGTGAGTGTGTGTGTTTAAGTGACGTGTTGGTGTTGCAGACGATGAAGCTGATTACCAGAACATCACCCTGTCCCTGAAGAGCGACAGGTCTGTGAACGGCTCGGGGGGGCAGGAGTGGTGGGACATCGCCGTGGCGCCCTGCCAGCCGCCATGCAGCGTGCTCCCCATGGTCATATTCAACGACAAAGTCAGCCCACCTAGCCTGGGCTTCCTGGCTGGATACGGGTAGGAGACGCGTCGCTCACCACACTAACACGGGGTCGCTACGGTAACACTATATAGTATTCACGCTCCTCTTCAAAACGTAGTCGCTGAAAACATCTCCACTCTCAGCGCGGCAGCACAGGAAGAACCCTGAAGCTATCTTACTGTTGTTGACAAGGCAAAGTAGCAAAGCGCCACCTCACATCTGAAGTGACACCGAGCTGCTGTGAAAAAATGAAAATATGAACAATGACAAAGACAAAAGCATCAAAGACATGAGAAGAACATGATCACGTGTTCTTCTTGTTGCATCTTGTTTTAATCAAATGATACCCATAATAAAAAGATTTTTGGAACTCATTGACTCGGTAAACTTTTTTAACAATAATTATTTGTTTTTAAAAATGTGAATCACTTGACAGCATTAAACTACAGGACTCAGTGTGTTACTATGTAAGCTTCAGTTGAGCAAAGGCAAAAATAAAAGCAGCTGTATCTGGAGTAAAACAAACTTTTTCATTTGATTTAGTTTCGTGATTGGTCAGATTGAAGCTGATCTGTTTCTGTCTCTCTGATTGGATGGTCTTTCGTAACCCGTTCTCCTCCTCGTCCTCCCAGGATAATGGGTCTGTACGTGTCGGTGGTCCTGGTCATTGGGAAGTTTGTGCGTGGCTTCTTCAGTGAGATCTCCCACTCCATCATGTTTGAGGAGCTGCCCTGTGTGGACCGCATCCTGAAGCTCTGCACCGACATCTTCCTGGTGAGTTCAGACCAAACGCATCCGACGGAAGACGGAATCGACCCACAACTGTTTGTTTCTCACCGTCTGGCCTGAAGCCAGACTAAACCTGACCGGCTTTAGGTCAGGAATGACCAGGGATATCTCCGTTTGCTAAATGATAGAATAATGAGAATTTTGTTACCGCTCTTTTTTCCAAATTCAGAAGATGATTCACAGCCTCCTCAACAACCAGTATAACTTCACATGGTTCATTTGTTATTTTAATAATCTGAGGCCTCTTGGTCATCACCTTAATCCTTAACTCTCTCTACAGACGACCAGATTCAAGTCCTGAGTCTTGCGGAGCGTTTTGGTCAAACTAAAGGATCAGTTCCAGTGTAAACCTATCAGTGGCTGCACTGTATGTAAATTTCTGACCTAAAAAACAAAAAACAAACCTAACCTCATTATTCTAAAGCAGGACAGGTGTAGCATCTGTCAGTCGACTCCGATAACACTGCAGTGCTTCTTGACCTTACAGCGACCTTTGACCCCGTGGACCAGTCTTTCCTTCCATCTCGTCTTCACAACTTTGTTGCCATACGTGGTTCAGCTTTGAAATGGTTTGCTTCCCACCAGTCTGATGCTTAACGGCTTTTCTTTGCCTACATCCTTTCCGGGGCTCCTCAGGGCTCCATGTTAGGCCCTCTACTTCTTTCATTGCATATTTTTGGGTCGGGCTGTATTGTGAGACGCCACATTGCAATACAGACGACCAACACATTTACTTACCGGTGAGGCCAGAATGCAGTAAGCCACTGCTTTTTCTCCTTAACTGCATCTCTGCAGTCAAACAGAAGTTAATTCAGAAACTTTCTGCTTCTTAATGACCAAAAAACAGAGTGAATCCTATTTAGAGAGAAAGCTGCAACTGGCCTGGGAAGTTTGACAATGTGAAAAACCTCTGGGTTACTGTTGACCGACAGGGCTTTGCAATTTAACAAACAAATTGCATCATGTTTCTGTGTTTTGAAGGTTCGGGAAACCGGAGAACTGGAGCTGGAAGAGGAGCTTTACTCCAAGCTGATCTTCCTCTACCGCTCTCCAGAGACGATGATCAAATGGACTCGGGACATCCACCTCAGGGAGCAGGACTGATGCTGACTGTGAACCTGACGCAAGGCACAATGAGGAGGCGCCCGGCAGACAGCTGATGGCGGGCGCCTCAGGGACGCTGCTGTGTGGGCAGAGTAACGTGCAATGTGAACCACCTCCTCATGCTGGACTCTTTGTGTTTCTGCTGCTGCCTGAGCATCCGGATCAACTTGAGCACAACACTGTAGGACTCGGGCTGCGGCTCCTCCGCGGCACCTGGGGGAGATCAGGCTGCGGCCCCTCTGGGTGCCTGTCGCATCTCTGCAGAGCAACCAGAACTTTGACCCGGGCCGGGTTTATGTGGGTTGGGCGGCCAGAGGAACCCAGCGGGCGTACGACTACCTGCTGGTCCAACCAGCTGCAGGCCTCGTCCCGGATCGGGTTGGAGAGTCATTAAAAACAGTTTTTTAAAGTCACGGTGATTGGTTGTCGCAGCAAACAAAAGACAATATGCTCACACTTTATTGGAAGAAAAAAGAAGACATGTTTCTGTTTTTTAAAAGACAAAAATATGAGGTCTCAGTAAAGTTTCTGCAGCAGAACCACCCTGTCTGTTTGTTACAGATGCATGTAAAGACTCTTGGTCATATTTAACGTCTTCTAATTCAGACTGCCCGGGTCTCTGTGCTGTCACACAAACCTAACATTTCACACACACACACATTGCTCTTTTTTATCTCAAACTCTAAACAGGAGATCTGGAGCAGCTCTCTGTTTTAAAGGGGGAGTATGGAATACTTGAAATGAGGTTCTGTTGAAGGGTAAGAAGCAAACAATATCCTACCTAACACAACTGGCTTCACACAGGGCTTTGAGTGGTCATTATTCCTGGAAACGTTAATAAATCATTATTAAATCTAGATTAGTTTGTCTCAGAGGCTGAAGGCCCAAAGTAGATTACTGTTGTGTTTTAAAGGGGCAGTATCATGCATTTTATAGCGTAATCAATGTTACCCTCAGTTGGGATAAGCTTATATCTATATATCAAACATAAATTCAGATAAATTTGACGTTGCAATTTAATGACTTGAAATTGGACCCGTCTCTTTAAGAAGCTCCTGCTCTTTCTGAATCTCCTGCTGTGAAAGTCGACACAGCAACATTTCTGTGTTCAGCCTTTAACATCTTTCTTAGAAGTGTTTGCACTAAGCAGAAGCGCAGCTCCACCAGGTGGTTATTGCTGCTGCCGCCAGTCTGAAGGAGCTGAGTAGAAAAGGTGGAGATCTGTGAGAGCAAGTGTTTAGACACCTGCTTATTGATTACCACAGTAGATTAAAGGATTCCCCAAACATGCATGAAAAAAAATCATAGCAACACTCCGTGTATGTTTTTGATGAGGGAATAACATTTTAACATGATGCAACACTAAAAAATTCAATTTTACACCAGACTGCTCCTTTAACTTATAAAGAAATGCAGAAATAATTAATAACTCCAGATTAGTTTCTCTCAGAGACTGAAGGCCCAAAGCAGACTTTATAGATCTCCAGTCTCAGTTTATGTGCTTTATTCACCTTTGACCTGTTGCCATGCTTACATTAGAAGTTATTTACACAGCAGCTGTTGGTTACTGACATGGGACATGGAGGCAGGAGGTAGGAGGCAGCGTGCCAACGCCCCCTTCCTGGAAACAGAACAGATGCTGCTGCAAAACTAAAGCAGTGAGTTTCATTTCAACCCTGCTAATAGTTTTGCCGTTTAAATCATCTTCCTGTCGTTCCATTCTCTGTAAAACACAGGAACGTCGTTGGTGTGCTGCTTTGTGAAAATGGTTAGAAGTCTGCTTTGGGTCTGGCGCCTCGGACTACTTCAGCCTCTGGCACCAACGGACCTGGTTCTTCACTAAATGAAGATGACGAAAACGTTTTCTACTGCTTTCAACAGAACCTCAAATCAAAAATCCCAAACTGTCCTGTTGCCATAGAGATGAAGGAGGATTGGATTACGGTGGTGGTGGAAAGCTGAACGTTGTTTCTAATTGGCCTCTCTAATTGACACCAGGAAATTGATTCCCAAAAAGCTGAACATTTGAACAGTGGATGACCGACTAAAGGAAGATGCACGCCTCTGGTTCTGTCAGAACTTTTCAGTTCAACCGTTTTGTCTTTTGTCAGCCTCATTGTTTCTACTCTCAGTCAAAGCCTCAGTGAACAAGCAGCCAGAGTCCAAAGACCCATGTTGAAGTCGCTCCGGTAAACGTCTTGGAACTTTGAATGATTTAGAAACAAAGCTAATTGGAAACTCATTTTGAAAATGGATGATTCTCTTTCCCACTTCTCTATCCATGAAAAAAAAAACACTAGCAAATACAAACAGCAGATCTTTGTGTTGCATCTAAAATCAATCAATCAATCCAAAGACCGCTGGACCACCAGAATGTTCCCCGGCTTCCCCCAGAACATGAGCTCAGTACCAGCCGATACTGGAGCGTAGAATGACCTGCTGTGGTTTTTCTGTCAGGTCTGTGACTGATGATGCATATAAAACACTACATTAACACTACAGTAATGAGCTGAGACCTCCTGGGCAGGTTGGTGCTCCACCACCAGGGGGATCCTGGGGGATCCAGCAGGCCTTCTGTGTGGGAAGTTAGTCAGGGAAATGTCCGACTGGGAGCGCTCAACTGTTTCCCTGGTTACGATATACCAAGACCAAGACGTCAGCACATCATCCTAGCAGTGAACCGTAAACTTCCCACTTCAACCTTCCGACTGAGCAGAGCTGAAAATTTAAATGGGAAGCAGACATTTATTTATTTTATTTTACAGTTTAGAGATGATGATGTTTTCCTGCCTTCCTCTGATTTCTGCCCTCCATGAAAAATGTAGCAACATGAGAAACTTCAGATAAACTGTAGAGCTGAAACACTGCAGTGAACATTCATTGAGCTGTTGGGAGGGTTGGATGACGGGTCGCACTTTGAATTTTCTTTCATTTCCAGTGAAAAAAGGATCCATTGTGACTGTATATAATACATGATTTCATGTATCAGTGTTCTGTCATGATATGTTGCATAATTTGATGAATCAATAAAGAGCAGTGGGATATATTTGCTGGATCATGTGAGGTCTGTTTAAAATGATTACGCTTTTATAAACTTTAAAAAATGAAAAAAACCACAGGTGGGATTTCTGTTATCAGGGAAAATGTCTGAGTTCTTTCTGATGTCCTGAACTTGAACACAACGTAAAAGCACAGTGCAAAAACACACAATCCTACCAAGTTATTTTTTTTAGTTTATAATGCAAAATATCTTGAAATAAGTAACTTACAAGTAACTTTTAAGTGAGATAGAGGAGCTTGTTTTAAGCCAGTAATTCCTTAATATTATGAAAAAATATTTGGTGGATTATTTCACCACCATGGGGAAAAATATCTTGTTGCAAGTGAAATAATTTTCCAATGGAAACAGTTCCTTTTTTTTTTTTTAGCAATATCAAGCGATTATTGATTTTTAACTGGCTGCACAGTGGCGCACTTGGTAGCGCTGTTGCCTTGGGTTCAAATCCCAGCCCCAGGGTATTTCTGCATGTTCTCCCTGTGCATGTGTGAGTTCTCTCCAATCAATCAATCAAATTTTATTTGTATAGCACATTTCAGCAGCAAGGCATTGCAAAGTGCTTTACATCATATCAAACACAGAAACACAATAGAATCAACAATCAAAACACAACAACTCCAGGTACTCCGGCTTCCTCCCACAGTCCAAAAACATGACTGTCAGGTTAGTTGGTCTTTCTGAATTCTCCTTAGGTGTGGGTGTGTGTGTGTGCATGGTTGTGTGTCCTGTTTGTCTGTGTTGCCTTGCGATGGACTGGTGACCTGTCCAGAGTGACCCCGCCTCTCGCCCGAAACGTTTGTGGAGATAGACACCAGCAGCCCTGGTTACCCCATAGGGACAAGTGTGTAATGGATGGATATTGACTTAAAACAAGCTTCCATATCTTGCTGAAAATATACTCGTTTTGTCTTATTTCAACTCTTCTAAAATATTTGCACTAGAAACTTGACCAAAATAGTTGTTTTTGATTGTGTACAGAGAATTTCTTTCCAGAGTAGCATTTCATTCAGTTCACTTTATGTCAAATTTAACACCAATTCACAATAAATGTCATCTCAACTTGTTAAGAGTCTGACACCTAAAGACAAATTGGTACAAAATTAATTCGGATAAATTTAGTTCATTCTTCTACTGCAGCTTATAGTGTTTATCCCGAAACTTGATGTAAAAGGAACCACTAAATGTTTTCCAAATGTACATTAGAAAAGTGTGAAGTGTGTTTATATCCTGGCTCTTTGTGTTTGTTCTTGTCTTGTGTTCAAGGTGAGTGAATTTATCTGAAGGGTGTGTATTCCCTAACATTATATAAATAACTTATATGGTCTGAATTAAACGTTGTGGTGTGGAACTGAAAATCATTAAAACAGAATGAGTCCAATCTTTATCTCATCACCTCTACAAACTCTGTTTCTGGAGGTCATGTGACCTTTTGACCCCTGCAGGTTCCTGGTCCTTAGCTCCTCCCACTCATCATGAGAACAAGAGGCATTTAGGTTCACAATGAATAAGTTTGTCACAATAAGCAATTAATCATATAATCACATAAATTAAAATGAGCTCAATAATTTTCATCCTTTTGTTTCATTTGTTTTTTTGAAGATCACATTTTCTTTACAAAGAAAATTATTTTATTTGTGGTTTTGGTTGTGTGTGGTTTTTATTTTCCTTTTATCAATTGTTCTCCATTGTTGTTTTATTTAGCATATTTCAAATATCTTCCATTTCTTGGGTGAAGTATTCTTTACAAAAATATTAAGGCTTGTTGGTCTTTGAGAGGGTGAATTTGCATAATTGTGCTATAATCAACACATTACTTAAAAATGGTTTCAAAACAACAATATTAGTGTTTATCACAATAATTTATCAACCAACAAAATTTGTTTCTGTGACAGGCTTAGGAATCCATATATTATATTTTAATCCAGTGTTTCCCAACCCTGGTCCTCAAGGCTCACTGCCCTGCATGTTTTAGGTATTTCTTTGCTTCAGTCCAAAGCAAGAATCAGCTTGATGTATATGACACAGTATATAACTGTGTCATATACAATATGCAGCAAGAACCAGCTACATCTTCAGCTGATTTCAATTGATGACTGATTAACAGGCGTTTGTTGAACTGCAATCAGTTGAATCAGGCACATTAAAGCAGGGAAACCTCTAAAACATGTCGGATAGTGTGCCTTGAGGACCAGGGTTGGGAAACACTGTATGCTTAGAATCCATATTACGTGTAAAATAAATATGTTTTAATCATCATATACTCTAATTCATATATTATGTTTAGAATCAATACTACTGGTGATTAACAAAAGGAAATTTGTTCGAAATGTAAGTAAAGGGACTTTAATAAAAATCTACCAAAAGCAACAGAAAAATTAACAGCTGATACAGGGTTAGTGTCCAACATGGCCCCCTGCTGGTGGACCATGGAAGTGTTGATGAGGTCACATGCGTCTCATTCCAGCTCCACTAGCAGGTCTCCTTCCCCCACCGTCTCTCCGGCGTTACAGTGGACACTCTTCACCTGTGGGCAGAGAGGAGCGGCTGATCAAAGGCTCTCCTGCTTTAATTCGGATTCCTGAAACAAACGGGCAAGCTCAGCAGAAAGCCCCGGGGGGCGTTACTATGGTTACCTTTGCTTGCCTGGAGGCTGTTAAACTGTTCTGCATCTTCATGGCTTCAATCACACAGATCTCCTGACCCTCTGCAACCTACAGAGGGAGCATCCATTAATGCCTGACCACAGCCTCATATGTAAAGTGGATCGGCGCGACGCCGAGTCTCTACATTGGATGAGTACTTCTAAAAATGAAAATAATACTGAACATGTTTTCACATTAATGTAACTCGGCAGTAAACAGATTAAAAACGGCTTTGATTTGATAGATAAAATAACATCTGTCTTGAAGTTTCTACTTATTTCGTCCTCTGGAGTTTAGAGGGCCGTAAAAAATACTTGTGGCGTGCCGGATTCCGCCCTGGGCCTTCAGTTTGACACATTAGAGCCGTTACCGTGTCTCCAGGCTTGACAGACACGGCCACCACTGTTCCTGGCATGGGAGAGCGCAGGATGCTGCTGGTGTCCTCTGACACCTTCTCTGGCATGTAGGAGTCCAGCTCTGCTGCCCGCTGGGACAGAAGCCTGAGCTTAAACTAAAAACACAAAACACACACACACCTGAACACACAAACCTGGCTATGAAGTCACACACAAGCCTGTTCGCTGGCTCAAACTTTTTACATGTGCTATACTTAGAAACCATTACAAATATTTCCATTAGGGCTGGTGATGTTATGCGATTAATCTAAAAGGTTTATCGAGTTAATATTACGTAATGCAGATTAATCGTATTCCCCGTTTTGACCCGAAAGCCTTTCTCCAATGGAGAGTGAAAAGATAAGCGAGGAGAGTCGGCTGCAAATTTTGCTTTAAAAATCCCGGCGATGGACGTTTGGATGAAACCAAGCCGGTATGTCTACTTATTGCAATGATTAATTATCCTTCCACCAAAAAAATTGTCATTTCCAGCCAAAAGACTTCTTTTAAACATTCCAGAATATAAAAACCTGGAAAACTGAGGTGCTTGGTTTGAGACAACAGGAGATTTTCTTTAGCATTTTTAGGACAACACACATTTTTACATTTCAATTTTACAAAGTTAAGAACGGTGATTAATCATTAATCGCAGTGCTACTGTGTGACTAATCTGATTAGGCTCTTTAATAGATTGACAGCACTAATTTCCATCCATCCTGTAGTGAAGCCGCATCATTTCCTAGTTTCTCCGGCTCATTCTCCTCCAGAATCTCCTCCTGTCAGGCATCATGTGTGTTTTCAGAAATGACATCACAAAGCTTCCTGCTAGCATGCAGTCTTACCAGTGTGCCCATGTACTGCAGAACTATGGTTCCAGAAGCGTCTCTGGACAGACACTACAACACACACACACACCAAATGTCAGCTGAGAAACGACGTCACATACAACCAGCTTCAGTGAGGTGAAAACAACCTGGAGGTGTTACCTGGAGCATCCTGTCTGCACCGTTAACAGAGACTGGCAGCAGGGGGGAGGCCAGGTTCCACTGCCCACACACCTCCACCGTCCCTCCATCAGCCTTCACCTGTAAGGTCAGAGGCCACATGTACCAGAACCATTCACTTGTTTTTATGTGAATTAACATGCAAACGGAGAGGAGTTACACTTTAGCAAAGATGCACCGATCCGATATCAATATCCGTCCCGATATTGAAAAAAGAAAAAATTTAGATCAGGTATTGTGACATTGTGCCAGATCCATAAAAGAATCGTCTTTTCAGTCTAATCCTATGCTTTGTGCTCTGAGCGACACTATGCTTTATGATTTATTAAACATGACATTTAAAACTCCTAATTGCACTTTCTGAATCATTTGAAAGATTTGTTGCAGCTTAATTTTTACATGACCAAGGTAGCCAACCTATCATTTTTATCAGTTTAAGTTTATTTATTTTACATTGGCTGCTACATTCCTAATTGCCCTGACTGAGCAAAGTTGTGTTATTTTTCCATAGTTGACCAAGCTTGGGAAGCTTTTGGAGTATTTAAGGTGCTGTACTGGGGCAGAGTTATCAAATAAAGTTGTAACTTATGATTAGATTAATGCAGTTTCTTCTTTTTTACTAAACCTCAGATGTTGGTATCAGAGGTGGATTGGTGCATCCCTAGATTTAAGGTGTATAGTGTGTTTGAAATCCTGAGTATTGTCCATTTGATGTTTCTTCTTCTGTGGGCACAAACTTCAGAATACTAGTTAGAACATCCACTAGTTAGACTAAAATAACTAGCACCACACATGAATGCACCTGCTGCCTTCTCTATCCAGTACTTACAGTGAAAACATCGCCTGACTTGGTGATGTCCACCTGGTGGCGCTCTCCCCCCAGCTCCACACTCAGCTCCCAGCAGCTGCACTCCACGGGAGCCGATGACACCCTGAAACATGCCAGGGCTGAATTATGAATACATCTCATGTAACTCTCTACATCCATCGCTGATTTAATTTTTGATAATTTAAATCAAAGCTTATTTGCGTGACATTTTAATTTTTTCGTAATTTAATTTAAACACCACAATTGTGGAATTGTGGTGTTTATTTACATTAGCAGAATATAAAAGATTTGCGCACATATGTAATGGAAAGTTCTGCTGTTAAATGTTGAGGGGCAGAAAACACTAAACCACTTCAGCATAAAACAATGCTCAAAATAAAACAGTTTGCTGATCCAGTTTCACATTTCCAGTTCACAGGTTCCTTCTGGTTCTGATTCAGGTGTAAACCCAGAAATCCAGGTCAGACAGCGGCTAGCATGTAGCATGTGTAGCCATGGTTACCTGAGCGGACCCAGGATGTTACGTGAGCGGAGCTGAGCGGTGATGTACAGAGCTGCCGCTGAGGCCAGCAGCTCCCTGCGGCTCTCTGCGTCCAGCTGGTGACCTTTGAACCCGTCAGGGTAGACCTCAGGCAGGAAGTTTGTGCTGATGTCACCGGAGATGAACCGAGGGTGGGTGATGATCTCCCTCAGCAGAGGGATGTTGTGGGTTACACCTGAGCACACCAGACCAGAGGTGTTTAAAGGAGCAGACCGGCACAGATGCTGATGCTGCCGCTGCCGACTCTACCTCTAATCACGTAGTGGTCCAGAGCGTCCTCCATCCTGGACAGAGCCTCGGCTCGGGTTGACCCGTAGGTGACCAGCTGCAGACACAGAACGGATCAGTTACTGCTCCGCTTCAGAAGATCACTCAGAGGCTATGTGTGTGTTTTTCCAATATCCGTCACCTTGGAGATCATAGGATCATAGTAGATACTGATGTCACTTCCTTCCTCAATGCCGCTGTCCACCCGGACCTGGTGGAGAACAGATCCGGTTACTCAATGCTCTCACTGGGGAACCAGGAAGTCACAGAGACAGAGGGTCGTCCAGGTAACCAGGAAGTCACCCTGACAACAACAGAAACTTACGTTGCTGAGGTCGAGAGGCTCCTGGTACTCAGACAGCCGTCCAATAGAAGGAAGACCAAAGGACTTGTAGGGGTCCTACAGGAAAACAGGCAGTAAGATGAACAGCTGCTCACCCAGCAGAGCTCAGCACTAGTCCAGTGACTGTTAACCACTAACAGAGTGGATTCATAAACTTAATATGACCAGTTTTATAAGTCAGACATACATTAATATGTCTGACTTCTCAAACCAAGCAGGATGTGAGCGTGTCACTGATGTTATGCATAAAGTGTCTTTATTGCATTTTGGTCTCATGTGTATTTGTTAAGGTTCAGAGGTCCAGAAACCCAGGATTTAGTTAGCCTGAATCAAGAAAAACAGAGAACAACTGACTGGAGATTTGGTTGGATTTTTTTTTTATTAATAAAGGATATAGTTAGTGGCTATATGAGCCAATCAGCAGCCAGTTCTGTGATGACCTCAGAGGTCCAGAGTGTCACTGACCTCTGCGTAAACACGGCTCTCTATGGCCCAGCCGTTGATGGGGATGTCTTTCTGCTGGTGCTGCAGCCGGTAACCCTTGGCGACCCGGATCATCTGCTCCACCAGGTCCAGACCCGTGATGCACTCAGTAATCGGATGCTCCACCTGAGGTTAAAGGTCAAACAGAGGAAATATCAAGACAACAGAATAGTACTTGTTAAACATTCACTTTAATATTGGCCCAGAATAACTGAACCACAGGTTAAACCACAAACAAGGTTTTTCCTTTCAACATTCATTGATCCTCCTTGTTTTTATGTCTGTGGAGCTCCAACCAGAAGCATTACAAGAGCAGACAGAATGGGAAGCTCCTCCCACTGAACCAGAGTGGACTTACCTGGAGTCGCGTGTTCATCTCCAGGAAGTAGAAGTTTTTCTGGGAGTCCACCAGGAACTCCACGGTTCCAGCAGAGGAATACTTCACAGCCTTGGCCAGCTGCACCGCCTGCTCCCCCATGGCCTGCCGCGTGTCTGGGTCCAGGAAGGTACTGGAGCGAGGAGAAGGACCCGCAGCTTAGGATCAGTTCAATCATTCAGATTTTATACATATTTAGGGTTTAATGTTAGGATGTCTTCTGAGGAGGTCCAGAAGTACATCGTAGTTCTGCTGTTCCAAACCTCATGCTGGCTGTATAATGTATGTAAATAAAGAATAAAGTTACATACATGCTATGAAAATATCTATATTTCAGCCATGTTTCTGCCTCCCTTTCAGCTGTGAGTGTTGCCATGTTCAGGTTACACAGCAAAAGCCAAAAACACAAAACACACTGCACATGTCAGGCCTTCCGGCTAGAAATGATAGACTGCAAAAGAGCTGAAGGGATAGATAGTTGAAGATCCACACAGAAAAATACAGTGATTCCTAAATCCTGTTTAACTCCAGAACCTGGTGTGAAACAGAACCAACAGTCCTGGACCCGATGACGGAGGCCCACTGACCTGGGAGCCTCCTCCACCACCTTCTGGTTCCTCCTCTGGATGGAGCACTCCCTCTCATTCAGCCACAGGGCATTACCATGCTTGTCAGCCAGCACCTGCAACACACACACACACACGTTTTGCTTACTGAACCCATCATGACCTTTCCAAGCAATAGCCCATCACAGGTCAACCTGTAGACATCTGAGACTAGAAATGCGCCGATCCCCTTTTTTCACTTCCAATACCAAAATCGATATATGAGGTTTGGCATTATACAAACATTATATTTTACATTATAAAAAAGCACCAAGCATAGAATTAGACTGAATAGATCTGATCTTATGCATCGGGCACATTGTCACAATACCTGATCTAGAATTGTTTTCAATTTGGGGACTGACACAGATATTAATATCAGATCAGTGCATCTCTATCTAAGACACAACGCTCTAGGCAACAAACAGAACATTTACAACAACGACTTCTATCTAAATACAACTGGCTGCAGATTGATTATTCATACATAGAAAACAAGAGGATTCAAATTTTATTAAAGTGTCCACACACCCTGGCGTCCAGCAGTTAAACGTCCTCATAGTTTAGGTGCAAAACCAAAAAGTCCACAACTGTGCATACCATGAATATACCATGACTATATAGCAGGTAGGTATAACTGATATGAATGGAAGACAATGAAAAATTGAAACCTGTCCAGGTGACATCTCTTATTTTCACCTGATCACTACTGAACTATGGGAGAGTAACGGCTGCCTACCTGGATCTCTATGTGTCTAGGGTTGTCTATGTACTTCTCAATCAGCAGCCTGTCGTCCCCAAAGCTGGACGCTGCCTCCTGGGATGAGAAACGGAAACCTTCCCTGTGAGGCACAACATGCAGCACACCCATAAGCAATTCTAACAACTGCTCATAGCTAAAGTTGGCTTGTATTTAACAGCAGTGTGTTTGTTGCAGCCGTGCGAGGCGTTCACAGGACCGTACCGCGTCTCCTCATCGTTCCAGGCTATCCTCATTCCCTTTCCTCCTCCTCCAGCCGACGCCTTGATCATCACAGGGTACCCTGGGAACAAAACACGGCAGAACCTGGAAGAACGTCCACCATTCCACTCTCTTTACTCACAGCTACAGGACATGAAATGTTATGAACTAGTAAATCCCAATTCCAGGCTCTAGAGTGGTGTCTGTGCCACTGCCTGACTGAAAGAGCACACGCTCTCACTCTGAGGACCAGAACACAAAGAAACCAACTAAACACATGCTGAGGAATGAGTCCATCAGTCAGAACTGATATGCAACTCTTATAATTAGTTAGTACTAAATGAACTAAAGGGTGAATTAATTTGACTCCTTTGTAGACAGATGTTGTCTTTCATGTGCTAAAGTCACATTTTAACAAAGGTAGTTACCCATTTCACAGGACTATCCACAACCCTGAGTTTTATGCCTGCAGATTTTTCTTTAGTGTCTGAAGACACTAAAATACCTAAGCTGATTTTTGATCAGTCTGGAGTTTCGGCTCCAACATTCCTAGATGGGATTTGCAACTTTGGATTGTTCTATGGACTAGACACCCGTCTCCTGTTCCACAAACTCCAGAGGTGAGCAGAGAACAGTTTGAAGGAGGGGTGTCCACAGTGTGGCAAGACAGCCATTTGTGGCCTTCGAAAGGATTTTGTTTGGAACCAGATCATAAGTCAAGACTGCTTAACAATTTGTCCAACAAAATAGACAACAATTGATAATCCAAGAAATTTGGAAATGGTCTCTTTTTCTTTTAATAAGGATATTGTTCAAAGCCCTTTTTATGTTTTGGATCTTTAATTATATGCAAATTTCATAAAAGTCTTACAGATGAAACTTGGGGGGGAAAAAAGAATCACAAGCTCAGTTTTGCATGTTTTATTGAATGAATTTTCCCAATAGTCATAATTTGCCGGTTTTGGCCCCCTGGGGCAAAAAATTGGACACCACTGGTTTAAGGAGAGAACCAGAGTCAGATCATGATGAGTCGGTCAGTGAGAACAGGGAAGACTCACCGATTTCCTGAGCGATCTTCACAGCTTCCTCTGCAGTCTGTGGAGTAGAGAGAGGTGGGCTTTGGTTAGCAATGAGAAACCAAGGTCAAGGTTCACCTGCAGCTGCAGGTAGAGTTCTGACCCGGTCCAGCTTGACCTGAGGGTTCTGATCCATTAACCCAGATTTGCTAAGCGGAAAAGTCTTTAACATCTGCCAACAGCAGCAGGCAGAGCAGACAGAGGCCACTTGGACAAATACATTGATTTTATATAGCATCAATATTAAATGATAATAAAAACATTAGATATATTTCTGAGTTTTTAAACAACCTGTTTAACAATGATGTTGAGAAATAAACAACTTCAAAGTGATAATAATCAATTATGTGATTGCAGTGAATTTTGGATGATGAATGCCTTCCTGCTGGATTCTGCTCAGTCTTTAGTTCTAACATTTTTCACTATCAGATGCAGACTGAAGTCCTTACACAGAAAACTTCACCAGTTTAAATAATAAACTGAAGTTTGACAGATGTTTAATAACTGTGTGATTAGATTGGAATGACTATGAGTTTTGATTGTTTTTCGTTTTGCAAAGTGCCTTCAGACAGTCTGTTCTATGAATTGGCGCCATACTAATTGCTAAGTATCCAAGTACTTAGCAATTAGTATGCTAAGATTACAGAGTGGACCCCACTGTAATCCTATGAAATGCCTCTTTATTTTAATGACACAGATTATTAAGAGTCAGAGGAGGACAGAACGAACCCAAAACCACCTGAGGGAAAGTTAGTTCTTGTTTTTATTAGTTAAATCTTTAACTGTTAAAAGACCCAATATGATCTAAAATAATACATAAAGGATGGGTATTATTTTAATACTTCGGGTCTCGTGTAACAGTGGGTGACCTCTGTGTAAAGTTGGGTTCGTTTTCACCGTCAGTAACCTCCCACCTTGACAACTCCATCAAATCCTGGGATAGTGTTGACCTTGGCAGCCTTAGCAATCAGCTTGCTCTCAATTTTATCCCCCATTGCTTGTATCGCATGAGTGTCTGGACCGATGAATGTTACACCTTCTGCAGCCTAGCAACAACAGAAAAAGAGTTATATTTCACAACGGAAAACTACTGAGAGCACAAAGTGAAAAAATAGCATCACCTAAATCATCCAGTGTATTCTGAAACATCATCCCTTCCTGTGTCATCAGCAATCCTACCGAGTTCAGTTATGTGTCTGCAGAGTAATGAGCAGAGGACTGAGGACGCGTCCTTGAGGAACCCCTAATGGCTGGGTTCCACCGAGTGGCTGAACACAGAGCAGGATGACATCATTCAATGACCTCACCGTTCTGTGTTTCAGCAGGGAAGCCTGGCAGAAGTATGTTTGGAGAGGTCTTGTGTGTTTTATATTTTAGAAAATGGACAATGGACACACAAACTGTGTATGATTTGGCTTCTAACTGCACCCGATCCCAGTTCTTCTCACTTTGGGTCTCCATGCGCTCATCCATTCTGAACATCCTGGATGAGGATCAGTGGATTTCCCTTTATTTTCCTTAAAGGGAAATCCACTAGCTCTTACCTGCACATAACCACTCTAGTCTGAATCTTAGCACATGCTTTTTTTTTTCTTTTTTTTCATTTTTACAGAAAACACAATGCAAATAAATGTTAAAAATGCAACAATGTGCAGAAGTAATTTCTGCTGTGCTTTTTCTTGAAAGAAATGGTATGCGTTTTCCAGGAATACAGTGCCATTTTATAGCACAATCAAGTAAGCCGTTATCAAAATGCTACATATATCAAACATGACTTCAAAGAAATGTTACTTTCTGATTTAACACCTTGAAATTGGGTCTCTTCCTCTTTAAGAAGCTCCTGCTATTTCTGAAACCCCGCCTTCAGGAAGTCATCACAACATGGCTCCTCTATAAACGTTTAAAAACGTTTTTACCAGCGTTGCACTGAGAAGTAGCTCTTATAATGAGCTCAGCTCATGCACAGCTCCACCACATGTTTGCTAATTGCTGCTGGCTAGTCTGAAGGAGCTGAGCAGGGAAGAGCTGCTCTCTGAGGAGGAAGCTGGGAAGCTTGGAGGCCTGAAGACGGGGCAATCAGGCACAGCCGAGTGGTTGCCATGGAGATTAAGGAATTTCTCAAACATGCATGAAAGAATCACAGTAACACTCCAACTACGTTTTTGATGAGGGAAAGTCATAATTATGTGACAAAAAGCTCAACAAAGTTGATTTTACATGATACGGCTGCTTTAACCACAGCCTCTTTGTGCATCTAAATAAGAGCAAATTGAATCAGAGAATTTTCCCTAGATTGGACAAAAAACTGAAAGTTTTTCCAAAGGCACCACAAAATGAATCTCTGTGACCGGAACTCACCAGGCGCTTTGCAAATTCCTTGTTCTCAGAGAGAAATCCATACCCAGGATGAACCTTAAAACAGAAAAAAAACAGTTTAACATTCAGATTCAGGCTGATCATTGAGCCTGAGCTTAGTTTAGACTCGAGCTGTGACTCATGGGGAACACCCATAGGCTAAGGAAAAGCTGAAGACATAAAAAAGCTCACTGCTTGTGCTCCAGTTTGCCTGATGGCCTCCATGATGGCCTCCATGTTCAGGTAGCTCTTCCCAGTAGGAGCAGGGCCAACACACACAGCTTCGTCAGCCATCTTTACATGAACCTGGAGACACACACGAACAAATCACAAAAACCACGTCATCATCTGTCAGGACAGATGTTTGGCTTGCAGCGTCTGAACCAAAACCGAGAGCCACTGATGCTGCTGCTGATGATGATGATGACACAGACACACAGAGAGAGAAGAAGACTCACAGCACTGGAGTCAACATCACTGTGAACAGCTACAGTCTGGATGCCCATCTTCTTACACGTCTTCATCACCTGGAGAAAAACACCACATGTCTAAACCAGCAAATAGGAAATTTACACACACCAGGGGTATTTAGTAGCTTTGCTAATTTATCTTCCAAATATTATTTACCCAGCATACATTTGAAAATTGCTCTTATAATCCACATTAGCAAGATAAGATAATAAAGATTAAACATTTCATTTGAACGCCAAGACGCCATCAACAGAATACAATCTTCTTCCTTTTGTGCTCGTCTTAGCCTGATTCAAAGTAAAGTTGAGCATAATAATTTCTTTATTTCTACACTTTCTGCAATTTACCCGGATGTTGTAAAGCATATTATGGGATGCCCGTGTCAGTAAAATGTAACCAAGCATGACAGAGAAAGCAGACTAAACATTAAAGCCTATTGTCTCTCTCACCCTGCAGGCTATTTCTCCTCTGTTGGCGATGAGGATCTTCTCAAAGGTCTGGAGAAGAAAAGCAACAGGTCAGTAAATGAACACAGCTAATCTTGGGTCACTTGAACGCAACATCTGCAGCTTTAACCCTTCGCTGCACCTCAACTTCCTGTCTCCCTGTGGAAACAGGGAGTTCACAGCTCTATTATCAGCAGCTCTACGTAAAAGTAACCTATGCATGAATCAATATCAGCAGAACTACTACTGCATGTCGCAACTGAACACAACAAAAAGCAAATTCCACTGGGCTTCTGGGTGACTATGTCACAGTGGAGAACATGGTGGGGTGTGTAAACTTTGGGCTAAGAAAGCTCTGCTCCACTTTTGAACATCATAATCCATGTTTTTGTACTGAGAATAAAAACCAAAAACACTGAAGAGTTTCTCTCATGTGCTGTCAGAGTGGAACAGAGCAGAGGAAGAATCCCAGCTCACCTTCTCATTGGGACTGATGGCAGTGGAGTACTGAGGCCTGTGGGTTTCTGCACAGCACCGGGCCTGGCATGGAGCAGACTGCAACACGCACACACAAACACACCATGAGGGTTCTGGTTAGAGTGGGTTCCCAGATGATGGAACCCTTCCACCTCACAGAAAAGTCCTCCCTGACGATTCCCCCACTCGGCTCCTTCAAACTAGCATGCAGCAATTAGCAAACACCTGGTGGGACTGCACATCTGCTGAGCTCATTATACAAGCTGCTTCTCAGTGCCAAGCTGGTAAAAATGTTTTTAAAGGACTAACAGAAGAGGAATGTACTGATGGCTTCCTGAAAGTGGAGTTTCAGAAAGAGAGTTTTTAAAGAGACATTTCATCTCCATAACTGGGGTATGCTTTATTTCACATTTTCTTAGTACTGAACCTGGAAATGGCAGCATGTCATTACACACTTAAAGCGCATTAAAATATTTTCAAACCCAACATGTGGTAGCTTGCTACTGCTAACTTTCCAAGACAAAACTTGGTACATTTCAGAAAATCATTTTAAAATAACTGCTGTGTTCAGCTTTCTTTCCCACCAGACCTGTGTATGTTTCCTACTGCTTCCCGTTTCAGCCAGCTGTGGACCAGATGAGGTGCATCCTCTACTGAAACTCGCTTTCCTGCATATTAATAAAAGTTGATTATCTCAACAGAAAGAAGGACGCAGTTCACACTGAATCAAATGAAGATGTCTTCAAGTTTCAGTGCAGGTTGGTTTTCTGCTTCTTTTTTTGTGTGTGTGCCTGATTTACACTTTTTTTTTTAATCTAAGCTTTATTCTCGAACAGGCAGGGTTGCTCTGTAAAACCAGCTCCCACACTGAAATGTCCAGGTTAATAGCTGGTGCCAATGGTCATAATGTTATGCTCATCAGTGTAACGGGCACAACAGCCGCTGCCCACCATCAACTACTGGAGTTTAAAGCGTTAAACCTTTGTGGCGGAGCAGCCCGCTGCGGTTCTCGAGGTGCTTACTTCCGGTCGGACTGAGCCTCCACACTGACCCTGTCACAGTCACTTAGTGGAAAACTCACCTTCACGGCAAACAGCAGCCTGTCCAGGAACACTGCCTGTCTGTACACCGCCATGTTGCCCAGGTTGCTCTTCTTCTCTGAGCTTTCTCAGAGCCTACATTACTGCCCCCTCCTGGACTGAGCTTCGAAGTGTTCAAACCCGTCCCTCCATCGGCTGTACCCGCTCAGCCTTGGGGAGGAAAGTCGGGAGCACGGCAGGTGACAGCCAGGGGCAATTAAAATTGACATTCGCTAGCTGTTTTTGTTGTTGTTGTTGTTCAGGTGAATGATCCTGCACACCCTGTTCGATAAATTAAATAAATATAACATGGAAAAAGTTTAAGTGAATAATCATGGTATCATTTTTTTTAGGTAAAAAACGTAACTTTTTTAACAGGGTGTGAAGACATTTGAGGATCAATGTATCTGTTGGTGTAGCACAGGGGTCCCCAAACTCGGTCGTGGAGGGCCGGCATCCTGCATGTTTTAGTTCTCTCCCTGGTTTAACGCACCTGGATCCAATGATGGCTCGTTAGAAGGCCTAAGAAGAACATTGACATGCTGAAAAGGTTGTTGGTACCACCAGGGAGAGAACTAAAACGTGCAGGATGCCGGCCCTCCAGGACCGAGTTTGGGGACCCCTGGTGTAGCAACAGATACACTGAAAGAAAACAGAACAGAACTAAACAGCCAGACTGAGTTGCTGGCCACATACAAGGGTAGACTTCACTTATTTTGGAATGATCTCGTTTTTCATCTCTAGTGGATAGTTTTCCTTTGCTTCAGTCTACAACCTTTGTTTCCACTTGTTATGGACCAAGTTCCAGCTTGTAAATGTCCACTTCTATCTGAATAAATATTTGTACTGCAAAAATATCAGTGATTTAAAGTCAGATAAGTGAGTGGGCATTTTCAAGATATGAGGACGGTAGACTTCTTTTGTCTTGGACATTAGCTGCAAAACAATCTAACTAATGATCTAGGGAAGATACTGACTGCTCATAATGTCTACACAGAACCTCGCTTCAGAAACCCAGACAGACCTTTCAATATATCAAGATGTTAACAGTGATATTCTCTTGAATTAAACTCGGAACTTGAGCGTTTTTTCAGCTTGAATTTATTTCAAAGTGAATGTGCTGAGAATGATAATAAAGGACAAAGAAAAATGTCACCAGAGACTCTTTGTTACCTTTGTCCACTTTCAAGAAGAGCTGCAGAACATCTGCAACGTCATCAGGCCCAGGGCTGACCAGGTCACTCTGGATGTTATCCATCTAAATACAGAACAAACCTCTCCAATCTACCATAAAAAAAATGCATACAAAGGCTGAATCCAGGAGCCATTTAAGAAAACAGAAGACATTACATAAAAAAGACAATAAATGTTTATATATATAAAAAAAAACATTCATCAGCAACAGGATTCAACTTTTTAAAGTCCAATTGTTTGTCTTTATTCTATTTCTCCCATTGTTGTTGCACAATAACTGGAGCAGAGAGTGGTCTAATGATCGGAAGGGTTGTTCTATACGGCAGGTTCACTTTGCTGGAGTTTACCCATCATTCATTTCAGCCACTTCCTTAACTTTAGCAACACATTCACTGGGGACAGAACAGCCAGTCCCATGAACATCTGACCGCCTGAGCCAGAACATCTCAGATAAAACAAGAAAGTGTCTGAAAACTGAGAAAGAAACTGGTAGGTCCGAGCCATGATCCCAGTTCAGTCTGGGAAACACATGGAAGTGCTAGTCTGTCACATCAACACATCCAGTCAGTTCTGGACGCCAAGCTGACGGTTTGAAACATTTTATTCTTTGGAGTTACAATTCCTGGAGGATGCTTGATCCAAAACTTCCGACATGACCCAAAGCCAGAGGTTGCACAGCTTGGCTTCGTGAAACAGAACTCAGAACATGAAATGATACTATTATTAATGGCACATATTTTTCTACAGAAATGATGGAATCCCTCAATATTGAAAACATTGTCCCACCTCTAACAGTTTGACTTTTAGGAGGAATTGAATCCACTGAACGGATAAAATTGGATTAAGAGCATTGAGTTGATCTGCCTTCCTGGGCAGATGGATTATCATCCTCTGAAAAGTGACTTCATCATTTCCAGACCTCCTCTACGTTTGGTAGAATGAACAAAGGGTCCAAAACGCTGAGATCCTCTTGCGCATTTATTGCGTTGGTTAGTACATTTACTGGAATCTCCCCTGTTCCTTTAGGTAACTGGAAAGATACTTCTTTTCTTAAGGCAGTTAACGTTTCATTAGGACAAGATACCAAACAAATGTTCTAGACTTTTTTTTGTTGTTGTTGTTCAGTGCAGATTCAGGACTCAACAAGCAATCCCTTTCATCTTCAACTGCCGCATATTAAAAATATTTCACTGCAGTACTGTTGCTTAAACATTGTTGCTTGATTGGCGATATATGACAGAGAAGGTTTGTGAGGAAACAATTTGTTAAAGTTATGCTTTTAACCAAAGGTCATTACAGCTCTGACTGCTTCCCAAGATTGATCAGTAATGGATCAACTTTGACCCCCTCAACTCTGCATCATCAACATCATCAGATGATGGTGAGATGTAGAAGACACGTGGGTATAGATCACAGTTTCAAGGTGAGATCCAAAATTAGACTGTTTTTATATATGAATCCCAATTAGTTCAGTTAATTTACCACTGTTTACTTCCCCAACACCGACTTTTGCTTCTCATCACTTGTCCTTTTATTTCTGCTGTTGTACCTGGCTTTATTTCCAAGGCATATTACTTTGAGTTTTCCTTCCAGACGCTTTAATTTTCAACCTTTATAACCTTCATATCTGGTTTGTTCTGAGTCCAAATGTTAGACTGAGCGTATTAGGAATTATTTCAGCTATTATTATTAATTCCAGCTGCTATATTTAACTATTTCAGCTTTGATTTTTTGCGAACATGTTTTTTTTTGTGAATCAACCAGGAACATGAGGGCACATCAGGTTGATATGAAGACTCATTTTCAGAGTTAGGTCTGCACTGGTATTTTTGTAGAACAGCAAATAAAAGGATGATTCCACATGTTTTCTACAACATTGAGGGATTCCTTGATTTTATTTCATAATCTGATTTATTTTTTTCCTTTCGTTTTGCTACCAAGTAAAACTGAACGTCCTCCAGGAGAAGTAAGTGCACTCATTTCGCTAGAAGTTAAGTTGGAGCAACAGAAAGTAAATAGACCCCTGGCCACTGACAATTAAGAATGATCACACTTCCACATATAGAAAATTAATATCTCTCCACCAGTTCATTGTCCATTCTACTTTATCTAATGCAGTCACCTGTGTGTTAGATTGGTGGCCATTTTGGAAATCCTGAGCTGTAAACTGGAATGTGACCAGACACAGGTCGCTGAGCCACTGGTAGGACCTGAAGATTGGATTTTTTTTTTTTTAAGTGAAGTTTTGTGGAGGTACTGTCAAAAATATTTGTTTTTACTTTTTACAAAGATGTCATTTGACCATGAGCTTGTTGGAAATACATCTTGCGAGTGATGAATGGCTAACAGCTGATTAGCTTAAGTTAGCCATTTAAAACAACTCAAACTGATCATGTGGGAGAATCAGGGGGATGTAACACCATGTTAGTGAACAACTTAGTGTTGTTCACTAACAGTTTGCACCTTTAAGGGAAAAAAATGTTTGTTTATGTATTTGTTAAAACTGCCACTGTGTCATTACAGCATAATATGAGACAGATAATCTGCAAAAAGGTCAATATCCTACACCTCCTCCCTGAGCTATTAATGTTGTCTAAAGAAATGCATCTCTCTGACCAAAAACAACCAATCAGAGCCAGGAGGAGGGTCTACCTGCTGTCAATCAATCACATGTACTCGCTGCTCAATGTGCTATTAGCAGAGAAACAACTTACTGTTACAGAAAAAACGTTTATCTGCAGTCATCTGTGGCCATGCTAACTAGCCAGGGCATTCACAGCAGGATCTGCTATCAGGAAGAAGCTACAGCCAAAGAGCAAAGAGAGAGTGAGGGGCGGGGTTAAGTAGCGACACAAGAAGGATGATTGACAGCACTAAGACCCGCCTCCTGACTGAGTGGTTGTATCTAGCTAGCACTGAGAGAGGGCAGAAGAGCTCAAGTTTTGTGTCTCATAACATACTGTCATGTCACAGTGAAAGTTTCAACAAAAGTTACATACTGCAGATTTAACAGACAATACATTGAGCGCAGAACAACATCCGTGTTCTTATGCAGCATTACCTTGGATGTTGACTCCATCAATCTGCCTGATTTGCTGTAACTTATCAAGTTGTTCAAGCCAAGACCTAAAGAAAGTTTTTAATTCTGTTAAAAGATGTTGTGCTGATGTCCTTTTCCGACAAGCTCATGGCAATGTTGAATTTTTCTACTACAGGAAAGGGAACTTGTACCGAATGCATTGAATTCTTAGGCAAACTGCAGCCAAACCACTTGCCACCGTGTTGTAGTGACAACAGTAACACTTTGACCAGGTTTCCACTCATTCTTTGTTACTAAAGGCCTCAGTTTGCTTCAAACAAAGTGCTCGTCGACTCTTCTAACAACATGTCGAAGAAATCCCAGCTGGCAGCAGGACCAGCTGGTTCCAACTCTTTTAGCAAACAAACCAAACCTCTACCAGTTTGTTTGAAGAATACTAAACCCTCGACAGATCTGACAGCCCTGCACTTCGTAAGCCGGCTGTTTGAACACGCCGGGCCGCCTGTTGGCTTGTTTCATCGCTGTCGCTTTAGCCCTTGAAACTGCTTCACACATCACAGCCCTTAGACTGGTTCTGAAGTTCAGACACCCTGTTCAAATAGTTCTAGGAAGCAACATCCTTGGGTACTCTTGACTTAACAAAACCACCGTTTAGCTGTAAAACTTCGTTTCAGAATCTCAGGGTGACCTTTCTGCTGTTGTTTTGGACGCCGCATTCGTCCACATATCTCAGAGATGGGTTGTTTGGTGAAACAATAACTGTCTTGATGTTTGATGAAAGTCTTGGCCAGGAGCCACTGATGAAGGAGCAAATAGCTGCTTGTTCTGTCTGAAGCAACCATTGCTGACACCCTACGTGACGTAGTCGTCCTCGTCGCTGCGTTCTGTCTTGATGTGGTCTGGGTGAAGCAGTGGAAAGTGTGGCGCTGTAGTCCTCGTGCAAACGTACCACTCCTTAATGTTTGACAGCTGAGTTAAGGCCGGGTTCACCGAGCGCTGGCTCCGCCGGGGGGTCCTGGAGCTCTGCTGCTTCTGGCTCAGCTGGCTCTTGAGGCCCGACAGAGAGAGATCCAGAGGCATGGCCACCGGAGACGAACTCCGCAGCAACACCTTACCGCTTATGTCGTTGCTAGGGCTGAGATCTAACTGGTGAGTGGTCAACAGTGGGAAATGAGAACTCCTGTTGGCAAGCGACGAAGTGAAGTGGGTCATTTTCAGGTCGAGGGGTTCGAGGACAGGTTGCTGGAGGTGGTGATGGCCAAAGCTGTACAAGTCCTGGTGGTCAGAGGTAGGCGACGACTTGACGTGGATCTTCATGTGCTTACGCAGTGAGCTGGGGTGGGTGTAAGACTTGGTGCAGCCCAGGGCCTTGCAGTCGTAGGGCTTTGAAGCGGTGTGGACCTGCGAGTGCTTCTTCCTGTCGCTGCTGTTAGCGAAGCGCCTCTCACAAAACTCACACTGGAATGGCTTTTCACCTGCAAAACAAACATTACACTCACTGAGATCTCAGATGCAAGTATGTATTTGGATTTATATTTCTTGCTCATGATATGACTGGGACACAATAAACATCTGGAGATCATTTTTGGAAAACAAGAAACTGAAAGGGCTGCACAGTGTAGCATTGACTAGCAGTAGCTGCGTTTCCCTTAGAAATGGGCGCAAAACTTTGTCGAAATTCCGTTAATGATGAAAAAACATAATTTCGCAATTGCGGTGTTTCCACTAAAGAAGAGACACAATTAAAATCACATGTTAATAAGCTTGTTCACATGTTATGTCAAATTGCGCAAATATATGGTCACTAGCTGTGTTTTTTAAATGTTTATATGATTGCACAATTAGTGATTTCCAAAATAAATTCATTTACTCTAAATTTTGAAAAAAAAAAAAAAAAAACTCTTGTGTTTCGATAAAAAGCGTCGGCTCTAAAATAGGGAGGGTTTTTCGGCCATAGTGAAATTGGTTTATTATGCATAACTTTTTTCACATCACACAAGTCACATGATCAACAACCGGATGTTGCCACTGGAGCAAACCACGAAGAAGAGGATGACAGGAAGTAGTTTGAGGATGATAGTGCGACATGCCTTTTAATGACTTGTCACGTGAACAAGCTTATTCACGAGTGATTTTAATTTCATTTCTGGAATTTGTTTGCTGGAATTGAAAAATATATATATATTTTTTTTCTTTTTTCTGCTTTTACCTTAGCGGAATTTAGACAAACATTTGCACACATTTGTGAAGGAAACACAGCAACAATGAATCAAAGTGAAGGTGTTGCTCTTTTAGCTTCAGTCGTACTGAGACAGGATCCCAGTGGATCCGCTAGATCACGACTCTAAAACCTGCAGCTCTGGACCGTTGAGCTATTTAATATTTCATACTAAACATGAAATATTGACCTGTTATTATTTGGGTTCTATGACCTCATGAAAAAACATTGCCGCCTCCCACAAGCCGACTCCATGCAGAAAAACCCAAGGCTGGGTATTGAACCCAGAACCATCATGACACAAAGCAACATTACCAAATGCTCCACTGTGACAGTTTTAAGAAATATGAAAACACACACACACAAACACATATATTTGTTAAATATAAGTTTACATACTGCAGTTTTGATGATGAGAAAGAGTATTTACGTTCAAAAGGTCTCTCTGTCTGCAGGAAGTTCCGTCTCAGTTTATCTGCTTTAACGATGAATTTAACAAAAATAACCTGGTGGAACAGCTTCAGGCTAAACAGCCAGACTCCATTCATCACCTGGTTCTGCTCCCTGGCTGAACACTGGTCACATATTATTTTAATGCTTATTATTGAAAATAATATTAATAATTGTTAGATGTTTTTATGTTAATAATTTCAAACCTAAAATAGTGTTTTGGGTCACACGCGCGTGCACACACCCCCACACACACACCGGGCAGGAAAACACAACTCTGCTCATGCAGCTGTATTATAATGATGTCACCTCTGTGTCATAATAATGTTCCCTCTTAAAAACAGTATTGGCTCAGTAATAAACACACTGGTTCACAAAGAGAAGTCTGTTCAGAGGACAGTTTCTAGGCTTGATGGTCCAACTAAATCAGTGTGTTTCACTGGCTGACTGTTCACCACGCACACACAGCTACTGCAGATAATTCAAAGAGGCAAAATTAGAGTAAAAATCCATCTAGACTAAAAGTCAGATTTCACTTTAACCCCAGCTGACCTCCTCCTCAGCAGCCTGCTGGGTGTTAATCCCTCACCCTGCATGACTCCTCAAACTCGGGGCTCCAGCAGGAACCGAGGAGGCGGCGGAGGGAAGGGTGTCCACAAAAGGGACTCAGCCTTTAGAGACATGGAGGGTGGGGGGATCCCTGCAGACTGAGAGCTATCTTTATTAACCTCACATTGTGTCTGTGTGTGTCAGGAAGCCGCTGTCTGTACGGATGACACGGATTTAACTCCCCCCGCCCCGTCGCCCCGCCGCCGGCCGGCCAGCCGGCCAGCCAGCGGTGTCACCCCGTGAACAGACCCAGAAGCAGCAGAGCTTACCCGTGTGCGTGCGCGTGTGGATCTTGAGGTTCTCGGAGCGTGCGAACATCTTGCCGCAGTTGGGAAACGCGCACGAGAAGGGCTTCTCCCCGGTGTGCACGCGGATGTGGTTGATGAGTTTGTATTTGGCTTTGAACGCCTTCCCGCCGCGCAGACACTCGTCCCACATGCAGACGTGACTGAGGCTCTCGAGCCCCGCCGCGACGTGCTCGCTGGTGACGTGGTCCACGAGCTCGGGCATGGAGCTGAAAGTTTGCTCGCAGACGGACGTCGCCGTCCGCCCGAGCCTCGGCTTCGAAGAAGTTCGCTCAGTCCATTTGCACACCAGCTCGGTTTTCACGGTGGGGCCTTTGGAGAAATCCAGCAGGCCGTCCATCCCACCCCCGGCTGGAGTGTCAGCACAGGCGGAGACATTCGTGGCTTTCGCTTGGGGTGGGGAGACGATGCTCGAAGCCCCGGAGTTGTTGTTCCCCAAAGGAGAGACGAGGCCATTGTGCCTGGCCACTACGGCCATCCGCTTCATGCTCCGCTCCGCTCCCCAAATACACTCCTCCTTTTCCCTAAAATGACTAAATTATAAATGACAATGCGCTTATTGCGCTCCTGTTTTCTCCCGGCGGTGTAGTTTCACCCACAGCGCATGCGGCAGCGTCTTTACCCCCCGCTGTTCGACGTTAGATCCCGAGAGTCAAGCCTCCATGCTTCTATTTACTGTGAATGGAAGTGAACGGATTGGAAGGAATGGAGCAGGCTGCAGTCCAAACCAGCGGAGGGGCGTCCTTGTCTCCTTTCCTCGCCCCCTCCGGTCCCACTTTTCTTTCTTCCTAACATTCCCAGAGAGTTAAAATTCAACCTTAGTTTTTAATAACTAGTTGCTTGAACGTAGATACAGATGCACAAGAACTACACATTAATATGTTATATTGCAGAAATCCAACTCTTTATATGACTGTAGACTTATGGAATAAGTCTAGTATTCAATAAATTGGAAGTCCCGTTGACTCTCGTTCTCCAGATTAAAAAGACCTTCTGAAAATAACCTTAATCAGTTATTAACCCCCCCCCCCCTTTATTTATTTATTTATTTATTTATTTATTTATTTATTTATTTATTTATTCCTGAAATGAATCGACTTTTCAACAATATTCTGATTTATTGAATGTGTCTGTAATCTTTTTTTTTAGAAATTTGTGGCAAAGGATGTGACAAGAATCACACATTCTCTCACTTAGAGATTTATTTATTTTTGCCTTGTTTTTTTTATTATTATTATTTATTTCAAATGAACAAATGCAGTAATAGCTGCTTCATGCTACAAAGTACAGGGTTTTAGTCAAGGTGTATGTGCAGCCAGCTGTCCCAGGCTGGAATCATTAATTCCTCTAATCTACATGCTTTTGCTCTATGGGAGCCAGAGAAGATAAAATTATTGTAGGCTTGGTGCCTGTTTGCTGGCTAGTTTTTTTTTTTTTTTCTTAATTTGAGCTTAACTTTGTGATTCAGTCAATACTTGCGTTTTGGAGTTGTGGACTCCTTCATAAGACATAGGTTCTGTTTGGTTGAAATCTCCTGTTTGCTGTATCTTTAATGTTTCCTGAAGTTTTGTTCCTTTAACTGATCTCTTGCTTCTCATTGGTTTCCCTCTCAGCTATATAGTTAATCAGCCTGTTTCACATCCAGTAATCACTCTTCCGAGTACTGATGCGCTCCAGTTTCATTTAGTCGGTGTCAGATTATCTTGCTACTCATGGCAACTCTGTTGTTGTCGCATCAACCTTCCAGAACACTCAGGTCTTCTGGTTTTGGTCTACTCAGCACCGCCAGAACCAGAACCAAACATAGAGACGCACCTTTCAGTTTTTATGCGCCACAAATCTGGAACACACTTCCAGAAAACTGCAAAACAGCCAAAACCTTGAGTACTTTTTAAATTGAGGCTAAAACCCACCACCATAGATGCCTCTGATTAGTAGTACGGCACACTGATCAATATATTTAATGTGCATATGTTTGATAATGAAGGTATTTGATAAAAAAATGTTTATTGATGTTTCATAACTGGACACTGTTATGTTTTTAGGAGGTAAAGCACTTTGAACTGCCTTGTTGCTGAAATGTACTTGACTAGACAAATTAGCAGTTCTTGTTAAAGTTTCATATATTTTATTAAAATAATTGATTTGGGTTGTTTTTTCTTTCGCCTAATTTTGTAATTATTTTATGTATATTAATTGTTGTCATTTTGGCCTTTAAGATACCAAAATTTCCACATGGCTCAAAGTTTTGATTCATCTGATGATGTAATTTTTAAATATTAAATGATTAATGTGCTGATCAGTTCCTCAGTACTTGAGTCGCCTTTTTAGCAAACAGTTTTTACTTTTTTTTTTTTTTTTGAAAGATTACTTTTTACTTTTACTTGAGTAACTTAATGTTGAAGCAGTGCTAGTTCTGGGTAGTCTACCCACCTCTACTTTTGCCACACCATGGCATAGACCCTGAGCCTCTTCGACACTGACTTTCTGTCTGGAACTGAAAGAGAGAATATATTAAGACGTTTTGCAGGACATGAAAGTGGAGCATAACTTTAAAGAATCTTCTCTATTCATGAAATGGAAAAATGTTCTGGTTCGCTATCCCAAAAGAAGACTGATTTTTACTTCCGGAAAAGTGTCACACTGACCAATCCACTAGGTGGCGGTAATGTACCAGTAAATGAGTTTGTCATGCGCGCACTCCGAACAGAACCAACAGAATCCTGTGCCGTAGAAGAAGAAGATGCTTGCAGAGGACTTCCTGGATGCTCGTCTGTGAATGTAAACAGAGAAATGTCGCAGTCTCCAGACAGCAGGAGCCTTTTATCCGCTTCTTCCCAGCTCAACCTGATGGAAGTAGAGTCGGTGAGGGAACTTCTTCCTGTCGCTTTAATTGGGAACACAAAACCCGAAGAATGCCATTTATCTCTACATGGTGTTTGGTAGAAGAGAATCAAAGAATAAACCGGTCTTGTGTTTGTTTTTATTGACTTTATATATTGATTATATTGAACAGTCCTAGAAACTGAACCACTATGCAGTCCAGCCATGTGGAATATATAATAATATTAAAGTAATATTGAAGCTCCGTTGCTTCAGTGAGTGAGTGGAACAAATATTTCCTTCTTTCGTCTGTCATTCTTTCCCACTTTGGACTCTTAGATCCATAAACTGCTTACTGAAGGAAAAAATTAGCACAAAATCAGGGACCTAAGAGATTTTATGGCCCAGTTTGGATAGAATTAGGTCCAAACAAACCAGAAGCACAAATAATGCAAATAATTTGACTTGCAAGGAGTTGGGATGAGACGCCACATACAGAATTCGGTGGTGTTAGAACAAACTAATACCACATACCCTGAACACACCATCCCCATGGTGGTGGCAGCGTCATGCTGTGGGACAGGGTGTGGATGTAGCTAGATCTAGAACAGTCCTGGAGGAAAACCTGTTAAAAATTGAATCTGGCCTGAGACTGTAGAGGTTCAGCTTCCAGCGGGAGGGCCGCCCTGAACAAGCCAGAGATATTATGGGACGTTTTGGATCAAAGCATGTTCATGTGCTAGCATGGCCAAGTCAAAGTATAGACCTAAATTCTATGGAAAACCTGGAACCTACTGCTCACAGACCCATTTTCTTATTTATAGAAACATGTGTTGTTTCTCCTTCCACTCAACATTCTGACTGTGTCTGTCATTCACACAAACTCCCCAATAGAATACATACCCTGTAACATGAGGAACTGTGGGAGAGTTCAAAACGTCCATCTTTCATATCAGATACTTCAATATATTTCTATGTTGTATGTTCTTTACAGCAGAAAAACTTTTTCCTGATCCCCTATTTTTGTTTTTGTATGTTGAATATCTTTTCATAGATTGACGATAAGGAGTTTGACATTCCCCAAGTGGACACCCCCCCCACACTGGAGAGCATCCTGAGTCAGGTCAGCTACAAATCTTTCCTTTGTCTGCTTTCAGTCACATTTAAAGGGACAGTATTATGTGAAATCGACTTTTTTTTAGCTTTACATCATGTTATAATATTACTCCCTCATCAAAAACATTGCCGTGATTTTTTCATGCATGTCTAAGAAATCCTTTAGTCTCTGTGGCAACGACTGAGCTGTGTAAAATGCCTGGTTGGACCTAGCTCCGCCTTCAATATGCAGCTCCACCTCTGAGCTGCAGTTTCCAAGCTTTGGAGATTATGCCTCCCAGAGCAGCCCTTCCCCGCAACTCCCCCACTCTGCTCCTACAGACTAACCTGCAACATTTAGCAAACATCAGTTTTTTTTAGCTTATTATTCAAGGTACTTCTCAGTGCACTGCTGGTAAAAACACGCTGTTAAAGGGTTAATAGCGGAGCCATGCTGTGTGAGTTCTCACACCAAGGCACCAGCTTTGGGAACTCGTGTGTTTCTGAGTTAAGGTCAGATGTGCACTTGTTGAATTTGAGCTTTTCTGTGTGTGACATGGGTTTGTGTGCTACAGATGGAGGAGGAGGAGGACCCTTTTGTTCTGGAGGACACCTGCCTTTTAAACACGGACAACATGGACGCTCAGTCCTATGACACGTCCTCCTTGGCCAGCTCTGACAGCGGAGACCCGGCACACCTCAAACGGCAAGAACACACACACTTTGAAACCTTTGAAAACCTTCTACCACCTGTGGTGAACATAAGTATCGAAGCCACTTTCAGATATGGTATATTTAAGGTTGTTATCAGAATTACTGGGATGATTCCATTCAGTAGAATAGATTGCTTAGCACATAGGTAAGTAATTGCGTCTTGTTGATTGGATAATCTAAGTTAGATATTTGATTCAATAGAAATAATGATGATTTAATGAAAACTTGGAAAGTTATGGCATCATTCAAATATTTTTAAACTGAATGTTAAAAACTATTTAATAAACAGGCAAAGTTGTTGAAGTTATATAGTGTAATTGCAAATATATGGATATTAATAAAGACATTTCCCAGGGGTTAGTTTTGGCATGTAAATGTATTTATTTAATACATAAATGATAAATAATAAGTTAATAATATAAAATTGAAAGTTTATTTTCAGTAATTAAAAAAAATCCATACACAAGTCAAAATGAAAGAAAGAAAATACACAATATTGAAAAGAAATAAAACTGGTACAGAAATAGATAAAGTCTAAATTCCTAAGAATAGCAAGAACACAATTTGTGGACCAAAAAAAGCAGAGGTAGAAGCAGAAACGTTCTATACCTTCCCTTTGGTATACATAAGTCATCATCAAAAAACAAAAACAAAGCAGCAGAATCGTTTCTGTATGTTTTTTAAAACATATAATGGAATTCAGTAGACAAACTCAAACAAGAAAACAATCAAATCTTATAGTGTTTGTTTTGTAAATTATTTGTTAATTTAATTTTGAACCACTGGACATCAGCCACATTGCAGATGAAGCCCATTTACAGACTATTATGAATAAACTGAAGTTGTTGCTCGATAAAATAAGATTATGATTAAATAAAGATACTTGGAGTTAGAATCAGTTACATTGCAGATAAAAGACTTAAAAACACACACACATTAAAATGATTCATTGGAGAGGCACTGCAGTGCTTAGTAAAGCCAAGCAGTTAATAAATTATAAATGACTTAAAGATGTCCAGAGAAGCAACCTTTTCCATTCATGTTGATGTTTCCAGCCTCAGAGTTCTGCAGGTATAAGTTTATTTATATTTTTCCTCCGTGTCCGTTTGTTCTGTGTGACGACGTGACCGACTGTAGGAAGAGAAGGACTCTGGATCAGAACGCAGCAGTTCACGGCTCGGTCCTTCGCCTCAGCCTGCTGAAGGGCATCTCCGCTCAGATAGTTGCTGCTGCTGTAAGGAACAGTGTTGCACTCATCCAGAGTTATTAATTTAACACACCACCACGACTGATTTCTGGTATTCCTTTGGCCATGACAAGAACATTTGTATCTCTCAATAGGACAAAGTGGATGCTGGGCTGCCCACTGCAATAGTAAGTATCAATTGATTGGTTTGTATTGCAACAGATGCTGCTCATTTACAGAAGAACATACTGAAGTTCAGAGTGCTCAGATGTGTTCAATTATTTGCAGAAGAATTTGATATTTCAATCAAATTTTTTATATTTATTGACCATCTGTTGTCGTCAGTGCGTCTGATTTGTACTGAAATCTGTGTATTTGTTGACCCTTGCTCAGGCCATGTCTGGTGTTATTGCCGTAGGAACATCTCATGGTCTTGCCCTGGTGTTTGGTGAGTTAATGTGTTAACCCTTCATAGTTTGCTTCAAATGACATTAAGGGATGTTGATCTGTAAATAATTTATAACTCCGTTTCAGGCGTACAAATAAAGATCAGACATGGGTGTTTCCACTTTTATTGGAACCAGATGTATTCTTTATTTTGTGGCTTCTTATTTGCACTCTTTTCGCTCGTAACAGAATTATCTCGGTTCTAAAATGTCCAACTTTATTATAATACTGACAAAAAAACTTACTGCTTAATAAGAGTATGAAGGGTTGGGCCAGTGGACCTTAACATCCCTATTAGAGTGTTTATTCTGACTATATTTTATAAGACTCATTCTTCCCACCCATGATCAGAAAAGCTAAAGGTGGAATGTGAAACTTGAGAAAACTCCAAGTTGACGTTAGAGAGCAATGTGTTGTAATTCCAGAACCAGATGTCAATTACATAACATAAATTTCCATGTGAAGATATATATTTGTACTCAGAGTATTGCTATATGATCAACTAAACCAACACTTCCTCTTAATCTTTGGCTTTCTCTTACCTTTATTGCTCAAATTTATATCCAATTGTACTAAAAACCTAAGCTTTAGCTGTTAACCAGACATTATAAATGTACTTAGAGATTATAAATTTGAACATTTATAAGTGTAAATTTAGCCATGATGCTAATTAGAGCCACCAGGAACTTGACGAGTCTACAAACTGTTCAATCTCAGGTTGTTTGTTATTTGGTTGATTATGTTAATGCTCAACCAAGACTTTAAAAATGACTCAAAAAATGTTTCTAAACAACCATTGCTTTTTCATCATACAGCATTTCAAATACAGCTAAACACTGCAAAGTTTCTTAGCTGCATAGTTCCATGCTTTATGGAGTTCTAGCCCATTTGTTGTAATATGAAATGAGTGTTAGAAATTGAATCTCAACGTGTATTTTTGAACAACCAGTGGTTTTCATCTTGAAGTTTCCAATACAGTTAAATACAGAAAGTTTCCTTTACTCTTCTTTCCCAGAAGCTTTTATTCCCTGTTTCACAGTACAAAAAATATTGTATTTTTTGTGCTGTAGGCATGTACTAATAAAATGAATTATTTATTCATCAATATTTATTTGTTATTTGTTGTAATCTAAAGTAATATTTTGATTCAAAGTTGGATTCACAGTTGTACCTAAAGTCTATATACACTAGTGTCACTCTCCATTCCTAAGCGTATCTAAAAAGCTTCATACCCAAAATTAGAGATAACTAAGAATGTTTGTCACATGTTGTCTGTTCTAATATGTCAGTTATTACAAGACTAAATGCATATTTTTTTTTATTGCACAACGCAGCTCAGAGTTAAGACTATTCACTGAATTTCTCTGCAAATTTCAATGTGGTTCAGTATAGTGCACACTTTGACCACTAGGTTGGTGTCAAAGCACTTCTAATAGCGACCTTAGTGTTAGAGGAAGATGGCATTCATACTCCCCTTCGTTTGTAGTGTTAGTGAAAGCAAATCAGAATCTGATTGGCAGAATCACCAGCCCTGTGATTTGATCGTACACATGGTTGATGTAGTGACTCCAGATTATAGCCCATGTCATTATCTTTAGTAGGAGCATTTGTTTTATAAAACTGTAGGAAGCATTGACTGTTGGACATATTAACTATATATATTGTACCATAATATTATTTTAGATACCACTTCTACAGTGACTAAATATGCAATTTTAGTACTGTGCTGAAATTACTGTAATAAAATGCTCTTTTGTACACATATTCTGTTTCTTTTGTTGACAAATTAGTCAAGATAAGACATTTAAAGGTTTCAGTAAAGAGTGTGAAATTTACTGTAAAATAGGCCTGCTTTCACAGATCGCACCATGGCTAATGGTGAGTTAGACAGTAAAAAAAATTTTTACGTCAATAATCAAATAGAAAAAAATGTGGGTGTTCAAGTTTCAGTCATATTTTCACCATGTCATTCCTACATTTAGAAATGTCCCCAAGTAAATATTTCATACACCAACTAAATATTTAGTTCCCAAATAAATATTTACTTTATCTAACTCAATATTTAGCCCTAAATTAAATACAAAATACTTTGTTAGCAAGATATTTACTTAAACATTTGAACATTGAGGACTAAATATTTAGCTTCCTGACTAAATATTTAGCTTGTGAATTAAATATCCAGTTTGTAACACCAACATTTATACATGTATGAGTGACATGATGAAAATTGACATCTTTTTCTGTGTCAGCCTAATTAAACCAAATTATTGCTGTAAATTTTTTTACTATGTAACTTTACAAAAGGCACCAGATAAAGAGCTACAGTCGTAGTGATTGAGTTGATGCTGACTAATGTTTCTTTATCCTGCTGACATAATGACGGCCTGAGCAGGAAAAGGTACGGCCATGCCTGTTTGATGATCATGCTTATTGCGGTTTGTTTTTCTGCCTGCTGGAAGCATCCTGTCCCATAATGCCTTTGGTTTGTTCACATTAGCTTGATGCATGCATCTCTTGTTTCCCACTTGGAGCTTTATTTTTTTTCTGTTCCTCCCTCTGTGCCCATGTCATTTGGTGTTACTGGGCTGTTTAATGCTGCTCCTGGGTGAAACATGTATTTACGATGGCATGCTAAACGTTTTTCGGGTTAAAGCCAGTAAACATTTCCTTAACCTCCTTCCTCAGACACCAACCAGGCTCTGCGGCTCTGTTTGGGCAGCAAGACAACCGGAGCGGAGTTCGGCGCCGTCTCGGCTCTTAGCATCAACCATGACTGCTCACGTGTGCTGTGTGGCTTTGCCAAGGGTCAGGTAGTTAAACATTTGTGGCTTCTTGAAGGGAAATCAGTTTATATGCAGTCTGATCTCTGTCCAGATTCAATTTACAATGGAGAACAACAACAGAGGGAGGCTTAGTTTTAAGAAGAAATGACAACATTCTGTAGCCTTGGTGGAGTGGAAAAGAAATTAGATTCAGCAAAGCAAAGGAAGAAATTGAACAGAACCCAATTTAATATAGTTGTGCAGAAGTTTCCCAAAAAGTTTTTGGAGTTGGACCGGCTGTTATCCAGTTCACTCTCATCATGTTCATGCTGAAGCTCACTGAATCCAGTTCATTCCAGATCTGGTCAGCTGAGTACAGATGGTTTCATAGAACTGTTCCTGGTTCTTTATATCCTAACTGTTGTTCATGGTCAGATTACAATGTGGGATCTCGCCAACGGAAAGCTTCTGAGGACCATCACTGATGCCCATCCTCCAGGGACGGCCATACTGCATGTGAAGGTGAGAGCCGCTCAGCAGAACGCTCTGAATGACTACAGGTTGAAGTTTGAAGAAAAAACTTCCTCTGATTGGTTCCCTCCATGCACCATGCAGATGAGCTCAATTATACAGTAAATGTGGGAGTTCCATTTCATTAATAATTTCTTTATTACTAAAAAGTCCAGATATGTGGATTTTGTTGAAGATTTATCAACTACCCTGATGTAGAGCTGGGCAATTAATCAACTTTATGGATTCATCAAACTTTTGGTTTTCGAAGATTTCCTTTTTGGAAAATCTGGATTTCTTTCACCAATGCCCTCCTTGGGTCTCCATAGTTCAGAGTGATGTCAGCATGCCCGGGGCGGCCATCTTGTTTGACAAACATTCGTGTTTTACAGTTTCTATTCATTTGGATTTTAAATTCAGATCAACTCTACGACAAAGTATTACAGCCAGGCTAAGATGTTTTTTCTAAATTATGAGAATAAAGTCATAATACTACAAGAAAATAGTCGAATAGCAATAGAGTCCAAATAATACATGAATAAAGTCATTATGTAACCAGAATAAAGTCGGAATTTTATGAGAACTCCCAGCAAATAATAACAAAAAAGCTTAAATGAGGAATGTTAAGCATCTTGTGAAGTTACACTTTGGTATAAGTCTTACAGATAATACTCAATATGAAACGAGAGCATGAGGATTGTTGAAGGAGGCGAGTCAGACTAAATGTTTTGGGGATAAATGTGATGATTGTTTCTCAGACACACAGTGACCATATGGATCTATACCTGGATGATCGTCAGCTAACTTCTACCTCTTCCGCCCCCTTCTTTAGTTTACAGATGACCCAACTCTGGCCGTGTGCAACGACAGCGGAGGGTCTGTGTTTGAGCTGACCTTCAGGTAAAGGAAGGAAATAGTTTCTGTCCAGAAAAACCCACAGTTTGTAGAGAGGCTTCTCACATTTTCCGTCAACCTTTTTGAAACGGTGTATGATGAACAAAACTGCATAAAAAAGAGAATATTTCAAACAGCGCTCTAATGAAATGTTTGTTAAAGTGGAACCTTTTTGGCCCAGTGGGATTAAAATACCAAACAGGAGTGTTTTGGGAGAAGCCCAGTCTGCTGTAATGTATGTGTTTGATTCCTGCTGCTTAGGAATGGATGATATACACTTGAAGTGTTTTCACAATATTTTATTTTTTTAAGAATAAAAGTGACTATAAGAACTATTTATTACTTCTTTTTGCTGTAGAAACATGTTTCTACAGCAAGCACATAACAAAGTGTGATTTGTAACACTAAACTGCTCATGCTAACTGCATCAATCATATTTATTGACATTTATTCATCGTGGGCCTGTTGAAATGAGCAATAAATCAATTAATTGCCTGATAAATTATAACGAGCTCAATAATTTCCACTTGCATGATTTATTTTTTTCTCTCTCTTTCTACCAAAAACCAAATGACAAACGTCTTCAGTCGGCTGCTTTGGTCTCAATTAATCCCTTGTTTTGAAGGACAATTTTGTTTACAGAGATTTTATAATTAATTTAATTTATTGTTTCTTTTATTTAGTTTTTGTATTTTAAATATTTAAAATGTCCTCCAGTTCCATTGTTAAATTTTCATTAGAATTTAAAGTTTGTTGATCTTTGAATGTGTACTTGCACTATTATGCCATTACCATTATATTATTGAAAATAATCTCAAAACGACATTATTGTTTATAGCAATAACTTCTGGGAAAATTTATTGTCCAGTAAAATGAGTTATCATGACAGGTCTCATTGATGCTCTCAATGAAAAAATGGTGGAAAAAATAAAATAGTAAAAGTAACAATGAGGGGGGGTTAAACATAATTAATTTAAATTTATTGTGACAGTGATAAATCAAAATTTTTTATCATTCTAGTAAATTTGTCACAATAATTGATAAATGATATGATAAATGACCAGAAATACTGTTGCTTTTTCTTCCAGGAGGGTGATGGGGATGCGCTCATGCGACTCACGGTGTCTCTTCAGCGGCTCTAAAGGAGAGGTGTGCTGTATAGAACCGCTGCGGACTCCTCCAGACTTCAGAGACCACCCCATCACATGCTACTCTCTCCTAGCTATGGCTTCCCTAACCAAGGTATGGACTCCCAGTGATTCCATTGCACAGAAAGAAACAGATCCACAGCAGGCCAGAAGCCAGGAGAAAAACGCCGCCGTTAACGACTGCAGAGATGCTTCATGCATCATAGACCATTGGTCCAGACCCAGATGAGATTATCTCCTGACCCCGATGGGTCATTATGGTTGGAGTTAAGGGGGTTTTTAACCCCTGATTGTTTTCATCTTTATGGTTAAAAACATCAAGATGAAATTATCTCCCTCTTCTGAGAGAAGGCAGACTTTCTGTTGATCCAGGAAGTAGCTACTGTCTGTGTATCCATCACGCTTTGATTGAGGATATTTGAGCTGTAGGAAAACCACAATCAGAGAAAATATGTAGATTTAATATCAAAGACACAGTTATAAAACAGTTATTCTCTGGTTTTTCATTGTCTTTTCTCTGGTTGTTTAGAAGAAGTTGCTTCAGTTGAAGCAATCTGAGAGATGATCAGTCTTTGTGTGTGTGTGTGTGTGTGTGTGTGTTGTTGTTTAGCTATTCTTCTTTACATACCATATTTACATACCTTTTGAAAACCAGTAGACCTTATGGGAACCAAAGCCTGGTCCTATTACTGTTAAACTCATTATTTAAGGTGAGGGGTTAGGTTTAGAGGTAAGGTGTGAATTAAGTTTTGGTTAAGGGGTTAGGAATAGACTTGTAATGGTTAGAGGTCAGGTCTAGAACTGAGGTGTAAATTGAGTTGATACTGGTTAGATTTAGAATTACATTCAGGGTTAGGCTATAGAAATTAATAAAAAAATGAATGGAAGTCAAATCAAAGTACCTATGAAGCCAGAAATACACATGTGTATGTTGGAACTACTGATGTTTTTACTTTTTGATTTCTTCCAATCAGATTCTGATCATTGGACTCAAGCCCAGCCTGAATGTGTGGATGACTCTTCCCTACACTAAGGTCTGATCCTCTAATCTACTGCTAGTCTCTTAGCATGGAATCATCTCTCCTTTTTCTTCAGTGTTTTAGATCAGACTTAACCTGAGTACATTACCTGTCACTATGTGAATTACTCCTCCACCCAGAGTGTCAATTTTAGCTACTGGGAGGGAATTCTAGTTCTAATTCTGCAACTTGAACATTAAAAGTTTTTGTGTTCTGTTTTTGACGTCGTCTCTCCTCAGTCTGACCCCAGCAGCGTGCCCCAGCTGGCCTGGCAGTTTGTTCCTGTCCAGAAGACGGTCAACCCCATGCTGGCCTTTTGTAAAGGAGACTCAGTCCACTTCCTGCTGGTATCTGCTCAGCTCCATCCCTCTCCATCATCTGACTCTAATCTCAATTTACTGTCCCAGTTAGATTATTGGATAAGATTTGCCAGTAAACCTTCAGTACCCAGATACATCTTTTAGTCCTAGTCCAAGTATCTTCCATAAGCCAACCATTGTCTGAGCTGCTCTCTTTCGGTGGTCTCTGTTTGTTAAACTGGTCTGATTTATCCAGGTGAAGAAGGAGGAGACGGGCACCATCCATGTGATCAAGCAGAGGCAGCTGCAGCTGAGCTGTGACATCATCAGCCTGAACGTAAGCTCTGACCTCAGCTCAGCCAAAAAACCCAGGAGCAGAAAAGACGAGCGCTGTTCTGGATCAGGGTGTTAAACTGGTTTTCATGTTGGGCCACATTAAGACCACCGATGCTCTCAGAATGTATTGATAAAATCGATAAACTGTTAAAACTCTCTCCCCATTTGAACTAATATTTAACCGTTTTTCACATCGATCAGTCTCTCCAGGATTTCACATTGCTTTGGTGATTTTGTGGTGCTAATTTAGGAATATTAGCTAGAAATGTTGCAATTTTTGCACTTACGTGCGACTTTAAATGTGACTTTTTGTTGCTTGTGATAATCGATCACAGATTATGGGTTGAGGGCCTTACCTATGGGTTCAGGTAAGGCCCAGGCAGCAGCATAGAAGTGAAAAATACTGCCACCTGCAGGTGGGAGTTAGCATCACTTCAACCTGATGTTTCTACCATCTTTTGCAGAAAATTCGCAATAAACTGACAATTATTCCGTAGCTCGAAAAAATTCGGTGATCTGTTAATTTTACATGAATCGTGGAATGGTAAAAAAAACTGGAGGGACTGATGTATTTTGGCAGTATACGGATAAAAACTGCCTTGATTTGAATAATAAAATAATATTCAACTGCTTCTTTGAAGGTTCTTTTTGTGCGTCCCTAAATACGAGCAAAGTGCTTCATTTTTAATGTTGGCTGAACAACATGTGGCGCCAGCAGGGAAAACATGATAGGTTCTGTGTGCTGCTGTTGCTGTGTCTGCAGTGGATCAACAGCTGCAGCCTGGTGCTGCTGGACAGCCATGAGAAGCTTCACGTGGTGGACCGGCCCACTCAGGACGTCCTGGAGACGCTGGACCTGGAGCAGGTGCAGCTGGTCTACAACAGTCGGCACTTCAAGTCCCTGGCAACCGGAGGGAACGTCTCCCAGGCTCTGGTGAGACAGACACCCGTTGCCATGGAAATGTCTGTAAAGGGAACGGGCTTTTATAATTTTTCTACTCATAATCAGTATGGTAAAACCTTTAAGATTTTGTTTTTACTCCTTAGTCAGCCATTAAAGAGTTAAATTCAGATTTCCATACGTTGTTTTGTGTAAATGACATCCACAGCTTCACTTCTGGTTCTCCTTGATCGTTTTGATCATAGAGGAACTGACAGAAAGCCCACAAATCAATACGCACTCATTCAAAAACTCGCATTTGGCCAGATTCCTATATTTGGGTTTTAGCCGTATTGTGGCTAAAACCCACTGAATGTGGATCAGGAACCAAACCAAACTTTGACGATTCGTTTTTTTTTATTTTTGTGATTGCAGAAATAAAATGTCTTAAGGAAGTGGAGTCAAACTCAGTTTTGTTTTGTGCCACATCATGTGATTTATTTATTTTGTTTTGCTTTGAAAGTCACTAATTTTGTGGTACTAGTTTAGAAATATTTGCAAGGAACCTTGCAACATTTGCACTTATGTATGACATTAATTACAACTTTTTGTTATGGATGTAAACTTGACAATAAATAAGGAGTGAGGCAGCAGTGGTGTAAAAGTAAGAAATACTGCCACCTGCAGGTGGGAGTTAGCATTACTTATGCTCGATGTTTTTGACTATTTCTGTGGAAAATTTTCAAGAAATGTAGAATTATTCAATGGTGCAAAAAAAATAAAATGCGGGCATTTGTTGATTTTGTGTGAATTTTTGCAATCCTGGACTTACCAAAAACTGGTAGGACTGATTTATGTAATTTGGCATCTGGGGGTTAGAGGGCCACATATAGGGCTATGGAAGGGCCAGATTTGGCCCCCGGGCCTTGAGTTTGACTCATGTGATTTAAAGAATCCAGAACAATGCCATGTGTTAGAGTTTGATTTGGTTCCAGGTGTGTTAAAAAGTCTGAAGTTAACTACAACATGCTTAATATTCCAAAATTCAAAATATGCTGGAAATATTTGATATTGCTGCGTGAAAGTTAACAATTCTGAATTGACGAATCCTGCTTAGCTACTAATTGCTAAAATGAGTAGCTAAGCTGTGCCGGTCAGTTTGACGGGGATTTATTAAACATGTGGTCATCCTAAGACACCAGCTGAGCCAATCAGATCTGCTGTTCATGTGTTTAGATTGTTAAATCTGTGTGTTTGTGTTTTAGGCGCTGGTTGGAGAAAAGGCCTGCTACCAGTCACTATCAAGCTATGCAGGACAGATCGTCTGCCTGGGCACCAAGGTAGCTGTTAGCTTTAGTCTGTGTCTGTTCATCCATCACTGAACAAAACTCAGTTTAATACAGAACAAAACAAAAACATTGGACCAGACATTGTCTGCGTTATTTTAATGTCTGCTAAAATAACGCAAACGTTATTTTACTTCTGCGTTATTTTAGCAGACGTAAAATAACGCTCAGTAATCACATTTTGCTTCACACGCGCTCTATCTTGTGCAAAATATTTAGTCCTTTTTGTAACTTTGTCATGTTACAAACACAAACTACTGTGTTTTGTTGGAGTTGTGTGTGTATATGTGTGTTTGGTTCAGTAGTAAAAAGTCACATGGCCAAATCTAGAAATCCAGTAGAAATCTTTCAAGCAGCAGTTCTACAAACACAGGAACGTTTACTATCATTGTTACTATTTAAAAAAAATACTTTGATCATTATTAACCATATGGATGTTATTTGCACAATATTACTTGATCCTGTTGTTTAACAGTGTGTGCTTTGCTTTGCTTGTTTCGCAGTCAGCTCACATTATGTCCCTAAGGAACTGGAAAGAGGTATGCATCATGTTTCATCTTTATGAATGTGAGTGTCACATGTCTGCATAAAACCCTCAACTGTCATGGCAACAGTCAGAATGTGGCTCTAACTTTAAGGCGGGAAATAATCGATCTCAGCCAATGAGGTTATATGTGAGGATGAGCTCATCAGGGTATAACGTTGCTATGATAAAGGCAGTATTGCTGCTTGTAGGCATATGAAGATCATGTCTACAAATGATTTAATGAAGCTAAAGGTGCTCTGAATCACAGAAGTACATAAGAATGGAAGTATTAGGATGTAAATATGACACTAACTTTGGTGGAAGCATTTGAGTGTCATCCACATACAGCCTCATCTTCAGTGTTTTTTCTTGTGGGTTTCCATGGTTACCCAGATGACCCATATTCTCTGTTTCCAGCGTCTGGACTGTTTACTGAAGCAGGAGCATTTCACTGAGGCTCTGTCTCTGGCCTGGTCCTTCCATGAAGGCACCGCCAAGGCTGTGGTTGGTGGGTGTGGTCATAATTAGTGTTAATATTAACTATTTTTTAAATATGGTTTGATCACATGTTGAGAGAACAGCTGGAATTTTCTTTTCTTTCTGTGTGTTTATTTAAGGCCTGCATGGAGATTCACAGAAAAGGAAGGCGGTTATCAGTGACAAGGTGAATGTCTTACACACTTTGTAAAATCTGCTGGGTTTTTATTTTTGGATTTTCAAACTTGAAAAACCTTGTCTTTCCAGATGGTAGAGATCCTTCTCCATTTTACAGAGTACGCTGTGAAGAAATGCCCAGAACAGGGCAAGCTGCAAGTCCTGGAGCAGCATTTCCAGGTAATAGAAACACGTTGGCTTATTTGAACTTTTTATCTGTTTAACTGTGAGAATAATCAGTAAGACTGACTGACTATGGAACCTCTGATGACGACATTCACTTATGTTTTTAATCGTATTGTTTGTAAATACGATGGGTAACTTGACTGCTCAAATTACACTCACTGGTTGCCATGGTTACCCCCATTTACCTTGCTGTTTCAACATTAGCCAGTATGTTGTTAATGTACTGCAACTATTTATTGCAGCGTGATATAGTAAGTTATGCTACCAAATTGACATTAGTGATCCATTACATGAAGGTGAGTGAATGAATGACGAGAGAAAATGACCCAAACGTCAGCAGGCGGACATTACCTACTAGGAACAGTAAGAAATTTTGTTCACAATAAGATCATCAGCTCTCAATGAGATAAAAATAAGACAAACGCATCCGTGGTGAGGAAGGGCGCTGCCTGGTGTAAAACCTTAGTAGGGTTTTCCTAAAACAGTCAATTTTCATAAAAATAACGAGATTCATATTTACCGTGCAAAGGACAAATGAAACACAATCATTTCCTCCTATTTTAGTCAAATTAATGGAAAAATGAACATGTAGCTGCAGTCGTCAAGGCAGGTAGTAAACTAAGCCATGAGAAATTAAAAGTACGGCAGGCTGAACTGGAGGCTGTGTAGATGCTGCCTTAAAAATAAAACCTATGGGGGCATTCTGAGTTATTTACCGATTCCGAAAGTGTGGCTTCTAATCTTTCCAACGGTGTCAAATACATAGAAATAAAAAAAATGAATAACATTTGCCATTTGAAAGTCGCTATTCTGCAAACAAGATTAGTGAGAAAACAGGCTGTAAAGGCACTGCCTTGCCTTGCGGTGTTGATGAACACTCTATCACTTTACTTACTTGAGCTCAGCCAGTTACGCCTCTGACTGTGTCTGGCATGACCAGAAGGGATTGGTCTAAAACTTAGAATGTCAGTAGATTGATTTGATTGTTGTGAATGAAATCAATGTTCCCTGTTTATCTCTGTGCCTGGATCAGGAAGTGGTGCCAGTCCTGGTGGATTATTGCCTCCTGCTGCAGAAGGCGTGAGTACATGTGTGTGTTCATGCTGTGTCTGATTGTGTTAATGATGCTGACTTTCTGAAGGCAGGACAAAGCCTGACTATGACTAGAATCACACAGACCTTCCAACTGATTCTACTTATCAACCAAAGCTTTAACCCCAGTTTATTATTCAGAATAGTTTAAAGAGCTTTCTATCTAAGGAAACACAGCAGATTTCATTAAGTCACAAAATCTATCCAAACTAACATGGGCCTATGTGAGTTAGTAATTACTTTCTGTTTAAGGTCACTCTACAACCTTAAACAGGTTGTAGGTCCTGTTTAAGGACCTACAACCTTAAAATTGTTTGTTGACAATTTAAGTCAATTGGGATGATTTAAATACATCTCAATTGTATTTAAGTGAAGACTTTGACTAGGCTACTTCAGAACCGTCATTTAAAAACAGTCAGAGGTGATCTTCATATGCTTTGGATTATTGCCCTGTTTCATTCACTAAATGTGTTTGAGATCGAGGAAATAATATTCTTCTTCAGATTTTTTGCCAGAAAGTAGAATTCATTAAACCATCACATTACCACCACCACCATGTTTGACTGTCACTATGTGTTTTTTTTTTTTAATGCTGTGTTAGTTTTACTCCTGATTTAACAGGACACACACCTTCCAAACAGTTCCACTTGTTGAATATTTTCCCAGCAGTCTCTGGAATCATCCAGATGGGGATTTTTTTGGTAAATGTGAGACAGGCCTTTGTGGTTTTGTTGTTGTTCTTCTCAGTCTCTCTTTCTTATTGCTGAATCATGATCTTTGATTGGGCGTCAGGTGTCTTTTTTTGGAAACTGCATTTTGTACTCACTTGGGTTATTTCTGTTGGATACTTAATTTTCTCTCATGATCTGATATTTAAGTGTGACAACAAGACAAAAAAGCATAAGGCAGGTTGGTAGGTAATATTATTTCTATAGCACATTTTCAGCAACAAGGCAGTTCAAAGTGCTTGAAGTCAGTTATGTTCACAACACATTTGGTGTCAGAAAATGGGCAAAGACCAGAGCTGACACAATAAGGCAGTGCACACAATTTCTATTTTAATTTTGTGACAAAGTGTTTGGTGGTTTATTTTCCAACCTCCATGAAGTGGTCAGTGTTGGTTCTCTGACCGTTGAGAGTGAAGCTCCTTGTTTCACAGTGACCTGCTGTTCAACCAGCTGTACTCTCGGCTGGTGGAGAACATGGTTGCTAAGGGCGTCTTCCTGGAGTCACTGGAGTCGTACATCGTCGCCAATCGGCTTGGTCACATCACTACGCCTGTTATGAAGGACCTCCTGGCACATTACCATGACAACGGTATGATGGACAGCCTGGAGAGATGCATTGTTCATCTGGATGTTACCAGTCTGGACATACAACAGGTGTGTGGATGTACGATGAATCCTGTATATAGAACACAACCAGTATGAAGTATGAATGTCTGAACATGTTGTCTCTGCTTGTCTGTGTGGCTTGATGAGTACAGGTGGTCCAGGTGTGTTGGAACAACCAGCTCTATGATGCAGTGATCTATATTTTCAACCGAGGCATGAATGACTACATTACTCCAATGGAGGCAAGTTCCACACAAATGGTGTGTTTTTGTGACTGACTGTACTGGAAGTTGAGGATTATTCAGGTTCTTCAGTCATCAGATTGGTACAAAGTGCTGTTCAGCTTTCCGATGTTTCTTTTAGATAACATGTTTTTTTACTTTGTCAGCTTTTTCATCATGCATTTAATTGAGGAAATTATAGATACTTCAGTAGATCTAAGCTGCATTCTGTGTGCTCCGATATAACGGACCAAGAGCCCTCCTGAACTGTGTGCTTTATTATTTCAGAAACTCTTTTCAGTGATTGGTCCTAGAGTCAGAGAGGGGCGGAGCCTAACAGGTGATGCCAAGCACCACTACCACACAGGAGCTTTCCTTTTTGTTGTTTTCTTTTCTCTCCTTTTCCTTTCTTTTCTTTCCTATTCTCTTGTCTTTTCTGTTCTCTTCTCTTCTTTCCTTTCCTTTTCTCTTCTCTTCTTTTCTTTTCTCTTTTCTTCTCTTCCTTTCTTTTCTGTTCCGTTCTTTTCTTTTCTTCTCTGTCAGTATTTTGCCACAAAACATACAGTATTTAAATATATATATTTTAACATGTGTTTCCTTTTCTTTAGGCGATGATGTGGTGATGGGGAATAAATTACTAGTTTACATAAGGTAAATCCTCCTGATGCTGTTATTACCCTGTCAAACTGCTGTATATCAGAGGCTTAGCCTGTCTCTGTACTTACAAAAATGCATAAAATATAGTGACTACACAAACTCATATTTTTTCGATGTATTTATTGATTTTTGATGTGTTTTATTTGCTTTAACGTACGTCTGTATCACCCTCACCTGTTGTTTTGTATTTGTTCCATTGGGCCTTATTTGTGTGGTTTTACTAACTGAATAGCCTGGAAACATCAGAATAAAGCTATCTAAAGGTTCACTGGAGTCTTTTAGCTGTGGATGCACCGACCCACTTCTGAGGTTTTAGTATGGTCTGATATAACCTTTTTTTGTTATATTTAGGAATTATAAATATAATGTAAAATAAATAATAAAGCACGACAGAGCACAAAGCATAGAATTAGACTGTATAGATCTGCCCTTATGGATAGGGCACATTGTCACCGATACCCCATTTAGAAATGTTTTTTCAATATCAAATCAGTGCATCTCAGTTTTTAGCTTTGTGTTTCTTGTTAAATAAAACTGCTTGTTGAAATATAGCTCTCTGCATACTAACATCAGAATGAAATGGTGTCACAGTTCTCTGATCAGTGAACATCTGTGTGTGTGTGTGTGTGTGTGTGTGTGTGTGTGTGTGTGTGTGTGTGTGTGTGTGTGTGCGTGCGTGCGTGTGTGTGTGTGTGTGTGCGTGTGTGTGTGTGTGTGTGTGTGTGTGTGTGTGTGTGTGTGTGTGTGGATGAAGCTGCTGTCTTGCTGGAAGAGCCTATCCGATCGGAGACATCCCTGAAGATCTGGTTGTTCAGGTCAAATACCAGGTATGGTCAACCGTTCTGTACTCTGTGAGAACAGCTCATGAAATAAAGTGATGTTGATTTTTATTTTACTGGCTTTCAGAAATGTATTTAAATTGAGTGAAAGCAATCTTTTGGTCTTTTGGTACAGGAATCTGCATTTCAACAAAAACAGTGTGTTAAACTCATTTCGTTGTGCATGTTGACGTGGAATAAGTTCACTCTATGATCTTATTATGTAGCTGGAGTTATTGAAAGCAGCCGGTGTGTTTGACATTTATTTGTTTTTGTGTGTCTGTTTGTGTCTGATCAGGTGTTTGAGTTCCTGATCCGTCTCCATTCAGGCGACTCCTCACAGAAGGAGGAAGTCTTCCCGTTTATTCACACACTCCTCCACTTTGACACTCGGGAGTTCCTAAATGTTCTTGCCATGGTGAGATGCCTCTCTTGACTGTCTCTCAACTGTCATTAACAAGCTGTTAGTTATTCTGTGTTTTTATTTTTTAGGTTTTTATTCAAAGTTTGGCCGATTTCAGATTGGTTTGAGTATAGAAACGGACATAAAAATCTCCAGTTAGTTTCCAGTGAATTAATAAAGTGTTGTTTTACATCTGGACACAAATATAAAACATGTAACCGGACATATAAAACTTTATGCCAGATAACACATTTTTTAACCACAATAAGCCACAGTGGTTGAGCTAAATTACTCACCTGAAACAATGCCAGTCTGAATGTAAACTAGCTACCTGGAGCATGCAGCCAGACTAAACTCTGTATGTTTATATGTATAATTATGCAAGACAGAGGAATCTCCATCGATGAGAACGGATTTTCCCAACACACGCTCATGCTGCATTCAGGTACATCCGGGGCACTAAGTCTTTAAAATATATTCTCTGATATGGGCACAGATAGGCCTGTCGCAATAAGCAATAACTCAATTAATCACATGATAAATTAAAATGTCAATAATTTCTATTTGCATGATTGATCATTTTTCTCTTTTCTCTCTATTTCCAACAAAAAACTGGATGATAAATATTTTCAGGCTGGTGCTTTGGTCTCAGCTAGCTCTATTGTTGAGTGACAATTTTGTTTACAGAGACTTCATAAGTCATTTTATTTGTTGTTTTGTTTATTTATTGTGAATATTTAAAATGTCTTCCAGTTCCCGTGTTAAATGTTCATTTGAATTTAAAATGAATTCATTGTATGTGTGCTTCTCAAAGAAGCATTCTTTGAGAATGTGTGCTTGTGTTATTATTCCATGTGAATTATATGACTTGAGAATGGCCTTAAAACAACAATCTTATTGTTTATTATTGTTTATAGCAAAAACGTTGTCCAGCAAAATAATCTATAATCTGCACTGGCTGTGCGTGGTATACTGCCTTCATCATTGAAAAAACCCAACAAAATCTCCACTCATTTCTACACTTCCCACTTTTTTAAGTTTTAAAACAATGAAATCAAATTACTCTCAGAAATGAAAAGATTCTTTGTTTAATGCTGACTGAAGTGAGAAAATATTTTCTTTATTAGAGAAATGTGTTTATGTCTTCCAGACGTTTGATGATGTCCAGAACGACAAGCAGGCCCTGGAGTACCAGCAGAGGATAGTGGACATCTTACTTCAGGTGAGATTCGGGTCTCATTAACAGTTTGAATCTGCTGTAATGAAGAGCGAAAGGAAGCCAAAATGCAGCTTCTTCGGGTGATTTACAACTGCTGGTTGTCCACTGAGGCCTTCTGAGAAACCTATAATGATTATGACCAGTCTGAAAATCTTTCATGATTAATTTCTCTTTTATTGTTTGTATTCCTCTGTGCATTAATTGATACACTGCTCATTTGCTTTAATGAAAGGTAATGGTGGACAACCCTGACTTCACTCCCTCCCAAGTCGGCGGTCTCTTCACCTTCCTGGCTCGGCAGCTGGCCAAGCCAAACAACACGCTGTTTGTGAACAGGAACCTTTTTGATCAGGTATGTAGACATTTCTCTACAACTGGATTTATTATTGCAAACGATACTTTTGACAGCAGCAAGTGCTTTTTGTTTTTACATTAAGTTCACTTCCTGAGTTTGTGTGCATGCATTAAAACCTTGAAGTGAACCAAAAAGCCTCACCAGGCCCATTAAGACCGGAAATGACAGAAACTGAGCAATAGATGCAGACTGTTGTGTTCTTAAAATCTCCTTTAAGATAAAGTCCAGTGGAATAAAATATTTGATTTAAATGAAATGCATCCATCTGCAAATTAAGGTATAAAATCATTGCCTTCCTTTTTTAAGGATTCAGAAGCTTTGCAGCTTTAGTATTTGTGGTGACAGCTCATATTGTCAGCTTGCTGTGCAGACATTTCAGCTCAGTGACATCATCTGAAATCAGACCAAACGTCAGAAAGAGGAGAGACGGAAGTGAAACGATCATCTGACCAGATATTTTCCCGCTGCATCAAAATAACCTCACAGGTTGAGAATGTTCCAGCTGAAGAAACGTTTTATGAGATGAATGTCTGAAGCCGAGACATTCATCTGCAACGGTGACAGGAGATGGAAGACAGGCACGGTGTTGAATTCCTTGTGTCTCTGTCTGTCCTCTGTGTCTGAAGGACGTCTGTCTCCTCAGGTGCTGGAGTTCCTGTGTTGCCCTGACGATGACTCCCGACATACTGAACGGCAGCAGGTACATGTCAGCGTAGAACCGTGTCTGCCACTCACACACTGTATGTTTTTAAAAATATGCAGGAACAATCCGTCAGAACGCTTTTCATGTGTTTGTTTTGTTTTTAACATGAAAATGTACCACACCAGATAATCATTCTGAGTCATGTTCTGAGTCATGTGACCAATGTGATGTAGAAACAGCTAGTTCTGTCACAATAACAAATTTTTCTGGACGATAAATCGTTCCAGAAGTTATTGCGATACACAATAATATTGTTGTTTTGCGACCATTTTCAGGTAAAATAATGGTAATGGCATAATAATGCAAGCACACATTCAAAGACGAATAAACTTTAAATTGTAATGAACATTTAACATAAGAATTGGAAGACGTTTCAAATATCCAAAGTAAATAAACAAAATAACAGAAAAAGCTCACTCAGTCAGTGCTCCACAGGCACAGCCCAAAAATGTAATATGAAAGAGTTATATTTTTCATCTCTCATTTCAAAAGTCATTATATAAATTCCTCACACATAGAGTGAAATATTTCAGGTCTTCAGTACTCTGTATTTTCACGATTCTGACTTGGATAAGAAAACCCCAAATTTCTTATCTCAGAAAATTAGAACATTACATGAGATCAATAAAAAAAACAATGTTTTGAAAAGAAATGTCAGGTTTTTGAAAAATCTGTTCATTTCTATAACTTGCATGACTTCCTTCATCAGTGCAGCGTGTCATGGAGGAGACCGGCCTGTGGTTATGCTGAGGTTCTGGAAGTCCAGGTTGCTTTTGATAGAGAACTTCATGCCATGTTCTTTGGTTCTGGTGTCTCTCATCTTCTTCCTGACTCCATAGGTTCTCTATGTGGTTCTGGTCAGTCCAGCCGAGCTAACCAAGCTCAGTACCAGCATGGTCTTTGAAGCAGCTTCTTGTTGCTGCTGGTACTTTTAGCAGCAACATGTAGCGAGTCCTGATGGGAAATGAATCTTGTTGTCCTAACAGAGTTTTCTGAGAGGCGGGTCAGGGCCGGTGTGGGGAGAGGGGAGAAGAGGCAGGCGGTCACCTTGCTGTTTTCTCAGCTGGCAGCAGTTATTGTAGCAATGTGGAACTCAGCTGAACTTCACGTTCTCTCCTTATCTCAGCTCAGAACCAGAACTCTTTGTTTTCTGCTGGGCTGGAACATCTTGTTTCCTGTGTTTAACAGAGGGCCATTGGTTCCGACTTACAGAAAAACAAAGGTGTTTGGTGTCAAAAGTTATGTTTCAGATTTATTAAGTCAGAATCCAGCTACCTGGAAGAGATGGTTACGTTCTCAGATAGTCCAGAGGGTGAACTGGCGTTTCTGGTTATCTTGAAGTCATTTATTAAGCGTGACTCTCATCTCCCCGCCGACCTGCTGGACAGACTCCGACAAGTATCGTTTGTTTCTCTGCTTAGGTTCTGCTGGAGCTGCTGCAGGTCGGGGGTGTGGTCCAGTTCAACGAAGAACGGCTCTTCATGCTGGCAGAGAAAGCCAAGTTGTAAGCAACTAATCGAACATGGTGATCTACATCTGAAGAGCGCCGTTTAAACATGAAAATCACTTCAGCATGTTTAGGGTGGAGGAAAAGGGTGGATGAGCGGCGCCACATGAGATTGTGATTGACAGCGCTAATATGCTGGTTGCGATTGGCTGTTTCTAGTTAGCATTGGGAGAAGGCAGAGGAATTAAATTTTTTCAGAGACTATCTGTCTCATACCAGACTGTCATGACATGGTGACAGTTTCAACAAATATGTAAAAAAAATATATATTTTTTTTTTATAAAAGTGACATTCCGCAGCTTTAACTTGTGAAGAAATCAGAATTACATCCCATTGTTCCATTTCACCAGTGGTTATTTCTGCTACACGATGCTGTCTGCCTTCTGCCCTCCAGCTACCAGATCTGTGAGTTCCTTTATGAGAAAAAGCATCTGTATGACCGCATCGTGGACTGCTACTTACAGGACCCACTTCGAAAGGTACCGACGTGTTTGGGTCGCACATAGTGTCACAGATTTCACACATTTTCACCCACATTAATTATTATTATTTAAGTGTACTGAAATAGAAGTATAACATTCTCATTGTACCATATTTACAATCTAGCAAAGCAAAAATGATTCCTGCTAAAATAATATGTTGATTATTAGACATTATATCAATGGTATTTAACGTATCATGTTGAGTCTAAAATATGGAGGAATTCAAATGCCTGCTAGGTTTAGCTTCAGATTTCAGGTAAATGTGCTGTTTGTGCAGAATATTGGATTCTTCTTCTTTTTTTTTGCTTTTCAATAATGAGATAACTAACTGAAATCAGTGTTTTATAGTTTTCTGTTGTGTTTGCATGTTAGGCGGAAATCTTCAGCTACATCCACAACCTGATGTCCATGCCGGGCTACAGCTCTGAGGAGAAGCTGAAGGTCAAGGAGAAGGTGCTGCAGCACATGCAGGTCAGGGGCGCTGCGGCTGCTGGTCAGATTGTAATGAGGAGAGACGGCGTCTCCCAGCAGCTCGTTCTCAGGGAGATGCATGAGCTGGACAGAACATGTTCTACGGCCTCATCTTGTTTTGTATTTGCATCAGTCATTCTATAGCAGGTGTGTTGTCGTATTATACAACAGGAGCTGGTGAGCCTGGATCCTGGTAAATTAGCTGACCTGGTGGTGTGGCACTTCACAGAGGAGGTGCAGACCATCATCTCTGAGCTGCAGGTAAACAACACATCATCATCACTTCAGACAAACAGCTTTCAATTCCAGTTTTTTTAGATGCATCCTTTTCAGTGTGATGTTTAGGTTTAGAGCTGAGATCAAACTTTAGGCTCAAATCTACATTTTGCTGCAGAGAATAACTAATATATTTCAGGTAGGTTTAAATTGAATCCACAACTTGGTAGCAGCAAAACTCTCAAGATGTGTTGTCATGGATACAGTAACGAGAAGTGGATAGAGTACTAAAAAATGTATACTCAAGTAATAATAGTACTACTACAACATATTTTTACTCAAGTAAAAAGTAGTCTGGGAAAAATTACTCTAGTAAGAGTAAAAAATGTTTGATAAAAAGGTGATTCAAGTACTGAGTCACTGATCTGAACATCTGTCATTTAATATTTAGGATCTACATCAACAAACGGATCAAGATATAAAGTAAGGTGGAAATTTTGGTATTTTAGAGACGGAAGTGAAAATAATTAATGTAAATAACGTAATTACTAAATTAAGCAAAATGAAAAAAAAATCCAAATCAGTTTATTTTAATATAAAACTTATGAAACTCCATGTGTTTCATTCTGTGAAGTTTACTCGCAGAGGGTAGAGGATCAAGAAATTTTGCCCAAGGAAGAGTAAAATTTCTCTTTCTTGAGTAAAAATATTACTCAAGTAAAAGGAAAAAGCACTGTATAGTAAAAAAAATACTTTTAAAAGTACATTTTCTCCAAAACTCAAGTACTCAAGTACATGTAACCTCGTAAGTATAGCTAGTTACAGTGACACCAGTCAGAGATGGTGTTGTTCAGATCTTGGTTGTAACCAGCAGTTTTTGGAGCTTTTGTTTTCTTTCTGTCATCTCAAAGCCATCAGTGTGTCCTCCTCTGACATCACCCAGCTGTCTTTGTTCTTCCAGCTGCATCACACTGGATGTTCACTGTTTTTCGGTCTGTGTGAAAACCCAGCAGATCAGCATGATCTGAAACACTCAGACTGACCAGCTTGCTACCAACAACCATGCTGCATTCAAACTTACTTCAATCACCTGCTTTATTCTGATGCTCAGTTTGAACTTCAGAAGGTCGTCTTCACTTCTTTTAGAGGCCTACAGGCATTGAGTTGCAATCATGGCTTATTCATTATCAGTGTTAACAAGCAATTAAGCAGTTGTACATAGTAAAGTGGTTTATTTCAGAAGGCTTCTCTGTGTGTGTCTCTGCAGGATGACAGTCTACTTTTCCAATTCCTCCGCTGCCTCCTGAAGTCTCAGTACGGTTTGCTTCCTTCCCCTTGTGTTTGATAACCACAGACCTCCTGTTGTCCCTCCTGATCTTGGACTCTTTGTCCCTGCACTCTCTCTCTCAGGGAAGGATCTCAGGCCACGTCCCGGCTGCCTCTGGAGTCTGAATTTTATGAGCTTTTGCTGGATCTGATGTGCCGCTTTGAACCACAGGAGCTTTTGAAGTTCCTCCACACCTCCCAGCATTACAGGCTTGAGGAGGCCATACAGGTACTGTTTTTATGCCTCTAGAATGTTGTTGGAATTTACAAAATTCTTAATAAATGCTTTTAAAAAAACAGCCTAAAGACCCCTTATGATGAGATGGAACATTAGATACAGGGTCTCCTCACCTGGACAAGGGCCACCAGGCCCCCCTCTGGAGTCAGGCCTCGAGGTGGGGTAGCTTACAGAGCTCTTTTATACCTAAGGGCTCAACCCAGAGAAGAAACATGGGTCCCTCTTTCTATGGGCTCACCAACTGAGCGGGTCAGGTGCAATGTGTGATGGGGGTTACTGAAGGTGGGGCCCTTGGCAGTCTGATCCTCGGCTATCTCCCAGGATATGGAAAGTCTCCTCTCTGGTGGGGAAGGAACCTGAGCTGATGTGTGAGGTTGAGAGGTTCTGGTTAGAAATAGTCAGACTCACCTCAATACACGGCCCTGGTTCTGGAACCAGTTTCCTTGCAAGGGGTTGGACACTCTGTCACTCTGGAGTTGGGTAAATTCATTGCCCTCCATCTCGGGTTTCATCTGGTTCTACCTGTGGTTGAGCGGGTTCTGACTGCTTGTTCTCATGCTACTGACAGCAATTCAGATTATCCACCCTTCTTGGAGTCCTTGGAGGGGGTACTGGTGAATGCCCCTCCTGGGGACTGCCTTGTTCTGCCGGCGGACTTCAGCACTCACTTGGGCAATGACAGTAAGACCTGGAGGGGCCTCCCTGATCGGAACCTGAGCAGTGTTCTGTTGATGGACTTCTGTTCTTGTCATGGTTTGTCCATAGCAAACACCATGTTCAAGCTTAAGGGTGTCCATATGTGCCCTTTGCACCAGGAAACGTTAGGCCGCAGTTCGGCCTAACTGTCGAACTGCGAAGATCAGATGAGATCAGTCTCATCTGATCTGCGGCTGCAGACACCCAAGTGTCCGAGATCTGCGGAACTCGGACACTTGGGTGAAGAGAGGGGCAGAGATGTCCACTGACTACTACCTAGTGGTGAGTTGGCTCAGATGGTGAGGGAGGATAGTGTTCAGACCTGGCAGGCCTAAAGGTAATGTGAGGGTCTGGTGGGAATGCCTGACAGAATGAGCTTCAACTCCCACTTCTGGGAGTGTTTCACGTTCTTGTTGTCATGGCAAGGAGAGCAGCACTTCATGTAAAGAGGCTCTAAATGTGGCCGGTTGATAGACTGTCCCTGGATGCTGTTGTATCTAATGAATGGTGTCAATCATCCAGTAGGGGGAGCTAGACAAATCATCAGTCTGGACTTCACAGTAGTCTCTCTGCAAAAGAAATGCTTCCCATCCGTTTCATACTGCCTCTATCTGTTAATCAAGCAGGAAGGGATGTGATCATTCTTTATAGTCCATGACTTTGTCTCCAGATAACAGAGAAGTACCACTGTAATGAAGCCAAGGCTTATCTGCTGGAGAAGAAGGGAGATATTCCTGGAGCATTTGCTGGATTGCTGCAGGTACAGATCATATCATTGTACTCATGAATTCACTTTTCCCACTTTCCTGAAAGTAGCTGCTTCAGGTGGGAGTTTTAAATTAAATAGGGTGGTGTGTTAGCTAGCCGCTGTTTTCACTGAATGTTTGCATTTCCCCTGGAAGACCCTGAAGGACAGACTGGATGTCCTCGCTGCAGAGATGAGCGGCAGCATTGGAGGAGGAGTTGACGGACGGGACGAAGAGGAAGCGAATGGTGAATTCACACTGACGACGGTGAAGAGTTCACTCAACCAAATGATTCTCTTCTGTCATCGAAACTGTCAGAACCTTGATCAAGAGCAAAGGAAGGTGAGCAGAGTGTTTGTGGCGGGGAACTGAGGGAGCTACATCTCTACAGCTGATGGTTCTCTTTTCTCACAGGATCTGTGGTTTCCACTCCTGGACACCATGATGGCCTCTCAGAAGGAAGTCATGGGGCTCAGCGATAAACACATCTCAGATGGTGAATATGCACACCTGCACCAATAGTTTGAAGTTTTTTGCTCAAAATTGCACAAACATTATGTGGAGAAAAACGTAAAAATGCTCCGGCATTGAGTTTTCACTGATTTGACCCTGTAGAAGGCAGGGCTAGATCCCTGGACCCAATAGTAACATTGCTTAACCTCCTGCTACGCTAATCAGACGTTCTGTCTGCACTGATGAAGATTCACTCACCTCAGCATGTTGAATGCTTGGACAGCAACACAAACTACTTGCTTAATAATTCAGCTAATATTTCGGAGCACTCGTGGAGCAGATGTCAGTATTGTTAAATGGTTCAACAAGAAGTGGCAGAATTTGATGTTGCGCTAAATGCTCTTCATATCCCGATGTTTGCTCCAGCTCTACTTTAAAGATCTCTATATGATTGTCTAAAGAAAAACAGCATGTCTTTTAAAATGACAACGATTAGAGAAAATTTTTTAAAAACCATTATTGCAGAATATTACAAATATAAGCTCCCAAAGTAAGAGAAAGTAGCTGTGAACCCCCTTGTTCTGGATGTAAGAGATACATCAAGGCTCTATTTCAGGCTCCATTGTCTTCTTGTTAGTTTATCTTGTGATTGCTAAAAAAAAGAGAGAAAGAAATAATACCCGTTCTGAGTTTCATTGATGACTATTTATTTAAATCTCCACTGGGATTAATGAAGTTTTGTTGAGGTGAATTTGCTCAGCAGATGACCGCCATGTTTCTGTTCAGGCTATGTCAAATGGTCCTAAGCCGCTTTTACGACTCTCAGCCTTCAGGTCAGCTACAGCTGTATGTTCTAACATGACTGGAGATAGCATGGACAGACTAGTGGAAGAGGAGAACCTGAACATGAGATGATATGTTTCTGTTGTTTGAGAAGCAAGGCTTGTTGTGATTAGTTTAATGACGGTAAGATGTCATTTAACATGACATGCTACTGTCCTTCGTCCAGGGCTGAAGGAGATGACCCTGAAGGTTCTCAACTGTATGAGCAGCTTTATTTCACTTCCTGCCATCATTCAGCAGATCCTACAGGTGAGTATATGTCATTCGTCAGTGATGATAGATTAGCGAATGAAACAATGTATTTGAACAATCAGTAAAGACAAAAGAAATTGCGTTGGTCGGCTCCTGACACGCTAACATTAGATGTTGTCTTAACCAGGGAAACGGTAGGCTTCACCAGCAGTCAGCACTCGCTCACAGTCAGTGCTTATTGAAAGTATTCATACCCTTGGGTGTTTTACCATTTTTATTGCTTTCATCAATCAATCATGGTAGACATTTTGACTTTATGTCAAAGAAAATGAACAAAAAAACCTTTAACGTCAAAGTGAAAACTGATTTGTTCACAGTAATGACAATTAAATTAAAACGTTCACTATGAAATAACTGGTTGCATAATTATTCACCTCCTTCCCAGGCAGTATCCCAGCAGGGAGTCTGGGTCTCAGTAAAAGTGTTTTCATTGCAGTTTTGCAGAAAACGCCAATTGTAATACGGCTCATTTTAAACCAATTCATTCTTGTGCAAAAACGTTTGATCAAAATCGTGAGTTTGTTCAAAATTGACGTTTCCTTTGAGGGAATACATTCACTGCTCTCAGAGTGCTAGCAACAACTGACTGGACCTCTATTAAGTTCGGTCAGTCACTTCAAAGGGGGAAGTGTTTATGAAATCACTTACTTTTTGTCAAATATTTTTATTTAACTCTCATTTGGTAGAAACCAGTTTCCACTTTGACATATAAGTTCTTTAATGTGTGTTTTTTTTTTTAAATGAATTGATTTGTGAAATCAATAAAAAGGATAAAACATCCAAGGGGATGAATACTTTTTATAAGCACTGTTGGCTTACTTCCTTTTAAGTCAAGCCCACAGTATTAGTTACTTATGCAGCGTTTAGTGGAGCATCCGATCATTTTTATCAAGAATTCCAGTTGATATGTTAACTTGTGTTGCTGGATGGTTTTAATCAGGATCCAGTTTATGGAAGAGGAAAGCTGGCGGAGATCCAGGGACTCATTCTGGGCATGCTGGACACGTTCACCTATGAACAGGTAACGCTTCGTCCACATGTCTTTATTCAGGGACATGTGGACTACAACTGAAACCAGATACTTTGTGTGTGTGTATCTTTTTTATGAAAGACACCAGCATTTCCCCCAGTGTATTACAAGCCTGGCGGGCCACCAGGCTTTACTTGTGCCCCCACCAGGCTAAGCATTGCTAATTTATTTAAGTCTTTTTAAAATGTTTGCATTTTTTTAGACTTTATGGTTGGTGTTCAGGTATTAATCGTCTAATCTTTCAACAACACATCATTATCAAGTGATATTTTCAATATTGTCAACTTTTAAAAAAAATGTAACTCAAAAACACAAAGGGCCGCTGGATGAATGACTGCCTTAGCACCAAACCTCCAGGCTTAGCAGGTTTTCTGGGGGAAACTTTGGACACACATTTTTTTTTTCTTTTTTCGCTGTCTGCAGTTAAATCAGAGCACACTCTTGTTTTAGTTTAGCTAAAATCACCAACATTATATATATTTGCTAAATGCAAACCATGCATTTGGTAAAGTTTACTTATACCAAATGTACGTAAGCTTTTGAATTTGAGGAAAGTTCTGAAAAATATTTCCAAAAAAGGGTTCTCAACACGTTTTCTGGCATTTAGTAAATCGGCATAATTTGGGTAAATCAAACTGACCTAAAACAAAAAACTTTGTTTTAGGTCTGATTTAACTTTTGACATTGAGAAAAAAAATATGTACATCTTTTTATTCAGTGTACGTAAATATCTGGTCTCAGCTGGCTTGTATAAAACATCTACAGTGATCATCATTTAAAAGTTGCTTTCTGTATTTACTCAGGTTATTTTTATCCAATATTAAATTAGCTTGATGATCTGAAACATTTTTGTGACAAAAAAAAATAATAATTAAAGCATAGCATTCAGTAGACACCTTTTGGTGAAAGAAGCAGTAAGAAATGTGCCTGTCTCTCAGACTCTGCTTGAAACAACAACAAATCTGCTGAACCACGACCTCCACTGGTCCCTGGCACACCTCCGCTCCGCTGTCACCAAAGGGCTTCATCCCCGTCAGGACTGCTGCAACATCTGCCTGCAGCACTACAAGAGGAAGCAGGACGCGTCCGAGGAGATCATCGTGTTCAGGTAACACGGTCTGTGACTGCAAAGTGAAAACCACTTGATTATTTCTGCTGCTTCCACACTGGAAACTACAGAGGCCCCTAAGGGACACGGGGGAATTTTTGTGCTTCTTTTGCATTACCGCACAATACTGTATTAGTCAGTCCATGCGGCGTCTTGAATACTGAAAGTCTTTCTTGCTACAGTGTAAGGTTTTTGTAAGGTTTTTCCATGTGTGCTAGTATCTCGTTTGTGAGATATCTGAAGTTTATGTATTTTTTCTTTAGGACACAAACGCACTGCAAACTTATGTGAAAAATCCAAAAGCAAAACAAGTCAAACATGAGCTTTGCCTTCTCTCCTCTAAGACACAAACTGAATCTTTTTGTGAGAAGGAAAAAAAAGAAAGAGACTGATGCATCCAAACTATCTGGACTGTTTTTGAATTATTTCATGGATAGTGAAGCCATCTGACAGGTTTTTGTTTTTTGTAGTCTGAATGGTTAATGTAGATCTGTTTTCCACCTTACACACTCAAGCATTATTATTACATACTGCAGTGCTATTACATAATGGGGCATTATGTACCTCTCTCTCTGGATGATACTTTACAAGGTTCCCTCTGACCTCTGCGTGTTTTCCAGCTGCGGCCACCTGTACCACCTGCAGTGCCTGCAGCAGAAGGACTGTGGGTGGGGCGCGGCCTCAGAGCCGCAGCAGCCATGGAGGTGCTACAAGTGTTCCTCCAGCCATGGAGGAAGGGGCGGGGCTTGTTCTGAGCCAAACAGAAGCCGCAGCGCGTCTCTAGCCCAGGTCAGTGAGTTTGTGCTAATCACGAGGAAAAGTTTATAAAGCACAACTCCAAACGCCATGAGCTGACCCAAACTGAGGACAGCTACTCTATTAGTGTGCAGCGAATTCATTTGTTCGTTGTGGTTTATTTCTGTGGCTAATATCTGAGGCTAAGGAAAATGTTGAGTTTTTGTATTGACAGTCTATGAAATAGCTTTGAGCAATAGTTGTCCTCCCTACAGCAGTCCGAGGTCAGAGGTCATAGTAAGTTTAACTTATTTAGAATCCATTTTAGCTGCAGCAATGCTGCCGCTATTCTTACAGTGGTTCACACATCACTTCATTACGTCACTAAAAGGATTTTTAGAAATGAAATACAAACAAAACACAAAAAAACAAAAAAAAGAAACGACATGGCAGACTATGTGTAATTTTATGTTAAACACATAATTAACTCAAGTGTAATATGTTGAGTTCACAAACAGGAACTTACATTGTTTGCAGTTTACTCAAATGTTGTCTCATCTGCCTGTAAAATTTTTTACTGTCATTAAATATAACATCAGTTGGCATTAACTTCCAGAGCTGTTGGGGTTTTCTGGTTTCAGGATAAACTAGAGCCGGGCAGACTAGAATTACTGTGTGTCATTTGATATTATCATTTTGTGTTTGTGTGTTATGTGTGTATGCGTGTGTGTGCGTGTGTGTGTGTGTGTGTGTGTGTGTGTGTGTGTGTGTGTGTGTGTGTGTGTGTGTGTGTGTGTGTGTGTGTGTGTGTGTGTGTGTGCTCTCTGGGCTCCAGACTCGATTTTCATCAGGACATCATGAGAAAGGAACTGAGACTCACAGGAAGAAGGTAAGCCGGATCATTTCCTGTCTGCACAAGACACCGACCGCTTCCCTGTCAAACCTTCATCCTCTGAGCGCTGCAGTCATTCTGCAATAAGTCTCTGGTTTAAAGTCTTGCAAGGAATAATAATCTCTTTGTCTATTTTAGTGCTCTGCTTCTATTGGTTTACCTCTAACAAGTAAAGCATCTGAGTAACAGCAGTGATTTAACATGGCAGGAACAAATCCATGAGTTATTCTTGTTTCAGTGTGAAACTAGTGTTTAATAACAACAGCCCAATGTGCGATTATTCGCTGTGTTGCAGGTGGTTGCTGTGGCAACATTGGATGTGCAGCAGGAGCTCTCCTGGGATCACTTGCGAGGGTTGTACAGGGGACCGTCCAGGGTACAGAACCACTGCTGTCTCTGTTTCACTGATGCAACAGCCGCTGTGTTTCCATTTACTGTCGTACAAATTGGAGTTACAGAAATAAATTTGCTTAATGGAAACACAGCGGTTTCAAAAAAACTCATCTTTTTTTACACGTTTTTGGGGCAGGGGTTCAACTGTGGCATGTTTTTTAATGAATTGTGGCGTAAACAAACGTATTCACATGTGATTTAAAATCTTATTTAATGGAATCGCCACCATTGCAAAATTGTGTTGTTTTTTTTTCGACACTAGCACAATATCAACAAACTTTGGTGTATATTTGTAATGGAAATGCAGTTCTAGAAACACGTAGACATTGTTATATGTAATGCTGCTTTAGCGTCATTCATATATCAAAACTGACAGTTGTCATGACAACTGATTTGATCTGTTGTCAAAATCCCACTGAGAAACATGGAAAAGTATGCTTTCCAAAGTGAAATAGAAATTATGAGTAATAATAATAAGGTTTCATAGAAGGAAACCAGGAAGGTCACTGTGTTTCATTTTTGAAATAAGGCAAAACTAACTTACTGTTAACGGTAACACTTTATTTGAAGGGGTGTTCATAAGACTGACATGACACCGTCATAAACATGTCATAACAACAGTCATAAACATGAAGGCTTCCACAAATATTTATGACTGTTGTCAAGAAGTGTCATTCAGTGAATAATGACACTTTTAATGCAACTTTTAGTGCAACATTGCATTAAAAGTGTCATTATTCACTGAATGACACTTCATGACAGCAGTTGTAAACATCCATAAGGACTCCTTCATGTTCATGACTGTTGTTATGACATGTTTATGACAGTGTCACACCCCGTCAAATAAAGTGTGTTACCCAGTTAACTTTTCAGCAATAAATAGGAGTTTGCTTTAAATCAATAATTTATTAATACTGATGAAAAGGTTATAGTTCCACTCAGATTATTCCACTTATAATAAGACAATATTCCCATGTTATAAGTGAAACTTGTCTTTACCTGGAATACTCCTCCCTGTTAGATGACGACCTGTGTGTAACCACGCTGTTTCTCGTTGTGTTCTCTGTCCTCCAGCTGTCCATCCTCTCTGAGGTCTCGCACGGCCACAGCAGTGAGAAAGCAGGCTTCCTGCTTCCAGCCCAGCCAGAGAGTTTCCACCTGAAGCTCGCTCCTCCTCCTCTGTTTGAGGAGTAGCTCCTCCAGGGCCTCAAGAAAACGTTCCCTGCTTCCGTTTCCGGTCGTCCCTCGTTACTTTGACTATCCTGAAGCATTAAAACATTAACATAGCTAACATATTTTTGTTTGTTATTGTTCTCCCACTACTGTGACTTTATTCTCTTCATTTCATCTGTTCATTCCTCCATCCGTCCACTTATTCATCACCCTCAGGGTCTTTAATGATGGATAGAAATATCAGAAAGGGGAGCAGCAGCCAATGTGATAATGATATAACTTAAGCTAACATTAGCATTTTAGCTAATTTTAGCTTTAACCCACTCTGCCTGCCAGTGTTTCTGTAGAAATATGTTGTCTTTGATATCTTTAGCAGTGAGATCAAACAGAGTGACTATTGGTGTCTAACTGTGCTTTGGTACCTGATGCAGAAACACAAACATGTTCGTGATTTTTGTAATAAAGCATTGTGCGGTATTTCATTCGCTCTCAAGTTATTTATTGTGAGAACCAGACGTTTCGTGCGACTGTCGCCTGTCCACCGTTCACCCAGCAGAGCTGTAGGAGCGCCCAGTTTGGGCCCCACACCCTAAAACACCCACAGCTGTCTCTGCAAAGTTTGAACTGATATATCAAAAATCTCCTTAAAATCCATGGTTGGTTTTCTTTATTTTTGGTGACCATGTCAGTGTTTTGGTTTCACTCCTTTAGCAAGGTGAGAATGTGTGACGTTCTCTCCTTCATGTTCTCAAATTAAATGAAAGCATTAATTTAACATAAATGCTTTACGTTAAATTAGTCTACTGTACATATGTATGGAAAACTTATTGTCAGTAAATTGGTTTTCATAGAGTTAAGAATAAATCATGTATTTTATGCCATTTGCTTGTTCTGGTGGGGTTTGTAATTGAAAGAAAAAAAACAGTGGCTGGTGAAATGTCTGAGTGGCCGGTAAAAGTTTTTAATTTCCACCCCTGCTGATGAAATTTAAAAAATAATTTTAATTTCCACCCCTTCTAATACAGTCTCATAAAGAGGATGGTGAGGAATGTCCATCATTTCCTTAATTTTATGTAAAATCTTTCTTTGCATCATCATACTAGAGGTTCCACAGTCGTCATCAGAACAGAACCAGCCTTCTGTATCAGCTTGTTGAGCTCAGATGGTAGCAGTGACCTGCTGTCTCTGCTGTGTAGCTCCCTGGTTCTGATGCTGATGCCCCAACAGAACACGTTCTCTCTACAACAAAAGATGCAAACGCTGAAGGATCTAAGCTTTCTCCAGATGTCCGGCCAGCTTTGGCCCTTGTTCCCAAACCTTTATCCAATATTAAATTCGGTCTCTCCTGATGGTCAACATAAGAATTTAAGGAAAGTTCTGTGGGTGGTAGACACTTTACTCGTGTAGTTCCTTCTGATTACATCACTGAGTTCAGGTCCAGTTTTCTGAGCTGTATCGTAAAGCCATCTGTTATACTATGAGACACAAACTGAAGGAGTGATATTTGTGTAAATTAAACAATTTATTGAACAAATGTACAAACAGATCATCACTACGGAGGGGAAATCCAGGCAACACATAATAGAATCCAAACGTAGAACTCTGACATGTCTGTTAGGTCTCAGATCTCAGGTTAGGAAACCTCTTCAGCAGAGTGGTGGCTTGTTTCGGTGTCAGACGTCCTCCGGTGACGTTGCTCTGCTCAGACTTGTTCTTCCTTGCTGCCTGGGAAACAGAAACACCGTGTTACTCCAGTAGGTCCGTCCTCAACATACAGAGGAACAGATGGAGCGCAGACAGATGAAGACCTCTGTGTTACTGATCAGGTTGTCGCTAAGTAACCAAAAAGTGAGGCAGTGAGTTACTTGGGTTGAGTGGCTAAAGAATTTTCGGTTCCTACATCTCCCAGAATGCTGTGCGGTTCTGGATGTAAGTTCAGTGAAATAACTGAACAATATATCAGATGTATTTTCTACTGATATTGATCACTTGTCTCTCTCTCTCTGTCTATATATATACATTAATATTTGATAATTTAACAAAGACAAAACAGAGAAACTGCTTGTGCAAAGGCGAAGCTTGATACGACTCAGAAAAGACGAGGTTCTGATTGTGAGGAAGGGGAGTGCAGCTGATGGTTCAAAACTACTTTATTTATCCCAAACGGAAGCTAAATGTTATCATAACTCTACATCCAAATATGTTCAAAGAGTCGTGGATGGTGATGCTGTGAGCTGGAAGGATCTCCTGTAGCAGACAGTCTTGCAACGAATCTGAGGAAGCCTCTGACTGAAGACGTTAGCTGCGTTTCCATCGAATTGGAATCATGAGAACAAATTTGCTTAATGGAATTTAGAAGAAAAGAAACATGTTTTTTGATCAAGTTTTTGCACTACGATTAATTTGTTTTTCAGTCTTATGGAAATGCATGTAATTCAAAAACTGCAATGGAAACACCAAAACAACCAGACTCACCTCCGCTTTGTGAACACACGTGTAGAAGGTGTTGACCTCATTAGAGCAAAGGCTGTCCACAAAGTTGTTCTGCTTCCAACAGGCCATCAGCAGGGACATCTCAGTGATGCAGGACGCCTCTGGAGACAGAAAGGTTGACCTTTAACCCCGACCAGACAGCAGAGGAACAGCCGCTCACAGCTCGATTCTTACCTCCTTTCTTGGGTTTCCTGTTGGCCACAGAGTCCTTCAGGACCAGCGGTCTGTTGGGCTTCAGCACTGGTTTCCCGTTCTCCCTGCTGAGCAGCCTGCTGACCTTCTCCTGGAACAGAACTCCTCCCTGAGCCGCCATTTCTCTCCGGCGGGCGGACCGGGTCAGAACCGGTGGACGGACAGAAGAGGAGCTGCTGTTCTGGGCTCCGGTATTAAACTTAGAGACTAAAAACAACTGGAAAATTCTGTTTCATCTGCTGAGACCACCGGACCAGCACCAGGTAGCCAGAAAAGCCGCGTTATCCGTAAAGCGGACCTCAGTGTCGTAACAGCTTCTTCTTCGTCTGGAGAAGTATGGCTTTCTGTGAAAGAGCGCCCTCTTCAGCGTGATATGAGAGGCATTAGCCAAACATTAGAGCCAAAAAATGGTCTTTATTTTCTAAGTATAGGAAATATTTAGGATTCTTTTGAATCAGGAAAATATTGGAGTTTTATCACTGAGTTGTGAGATGGTAACACCACTAAACTGAAACAGCTAGGCTTAATATTATAATAGGAACTCACAGATTAACCTGTTCTGGTTTATACAGCCTAACAATTATTTATCAGTCAGGTAATTATGTAATGTTGCTTATGAAAAATTATTTTACAGAGTAGGCAAGCCTAAGCCTTGGCTTCAGCCTACTTCTTTTTTGTTAAATTATGGGTTTGTAAAGTAGTATTTTGTTTTTGTTTTCTATGTGTGAAATTGTTTATTTACCGAAATAAAATGAAACTGATTTAGTATTTGTTTTCCAAAGTACCTGATCTAAAAGATGTTCACTATCGCTCAGCATGACCGTCATTTGTCTACTTCCATTAAATCCATATAAAATACCAGTGTGTACTTTTACGTCTAAAATTATTACTTTAAAGTAAATTAGATTTTAAATGTAAATTACTAGTTTAAAAATACATAAATAAATATAAATTGTGACTAATAACAAAAAGCTGTCTCAGCATTATGCATATGCAGGTGGATTTATTGCACCTGAGGTAAGTAAAGATTGCAAGAAAACCTGAGCAATGGTTAACATAATATTAGTGTCCGCCCCTCCATATATGTGCATCAAAAGAAGTGTTTATTAATAGAAACTGTACATCACTGATGAATAATAAAATAAATCATCAGAGGTTCTGATAAGCAGCTTATACCTGTGTGTTTCATTATCTTCATGTACACTGAATAACACACTTGTGTTGCTCTGAAACTTCCAACTTCCCTAAATGAAATTATGTTTCTTGTTCTTGCTGTATTTCCAATGGTGAGCTCAGAAAATCAGCTTTTCCGATAACAGCAGAATGCATCATCAGAAATCCAATCATGCATTTCAATCAATCCTAGTTATCCATCAAAGCATTAAGCTCAGTTTAATATTCAAATTAACTTAAGTTCCTTTCTAAGGGAACCCAGTTGATTGCATCAGGTCCCTAACTTGCAGCATTCACTTTTCCTGGACAAACATGTCGCTACAGTGGAGAGGAAAAACTCCCCGCTAACAGGAAGAAACGTCCAGCGGAAGCAGAACCTGGCTCAGTGCAAACAGCCATCTGCTACAACAAAAAAAAAAGAACAAAAAGAAGCAGGAATATTGATCCTGGACGACAATTGATAGATGGAGAAAAAATATAATTTTCCTCTGATCTGGTGACTTTTGCAACATCTAATCCTCTGAAGAACCCGGTCTCAAACCTCACTGTATGGGTGTGTCAACATAAAGGTTCCTAGGAAGGTGGATTTTTACTGAGGTGGTGCTGAGTGCTGCAGATGCAGAGATGAGACACTGAGGACGAAGGACAGAAGGATTATTATGGGATACAGGAAATCTGAGCAACAAACAAAAAATAAGAACTGAAAACGAGGAGAAATGTTGAGGCAAAAGCAGTCAAAGCCTGATCTTAATATGCAAGTGCTGCTCTCCTCCTAGCCACAACCCCAAGTGACACACACACACACACTCGCGCACACACACAACAGTAGCAGTAGAAGCAGAGAGCCAGCAGAGAGTCTGCCGACTAGCAGCCATGACAGACGTGGGTGAGTAGCTCCATACATAACATCCTCCTGTGTGTGTGTGATGAATGCATAGATAGATAGATAGATAGATAGATAGATAGATAGATAGATAGATAGATAGATAGATAGATAGATAGATAGATAGATAGATAGATAGATAGATAGATAGATAGATAGATAGATAGATAGATAGATAGATAGATAGATAGATAGATAGATAGATAGATAGATAGATAGATAGATAGATAGATAGATAGATAGATAGATAGATAGATAGATAGATACTGCAGCTGCCTGTTCTGTGCTGGGGATTTTTCTGGTTTCTTGCTAACAGCTGATGTGACAAACTGAACCCAGACAGTTTGACTCTGTGCATCGTGCCAACACATTTCAAATAGTCCCGAAATATTTCTGTTTTTCATCAATATCCTTAACGATAAGCATCTAGTTCCTGTAGAAGGAGAGGCGTTCAGATAAGCTAAGTAATGCCTGACATGAATTGGATTAGACTCTACAGCTCTGTGCCATTGTTTCCCCCCAGCTGCATAGAGAGTAGCTCCGCTGAGTTATTGTGAGCATGCTGACATGATGCAGAGTAGAAGAAGTTCTCTCTCTCTCACACACACACACACACACACACACACACACACACACACACACACACACACGCACACACACACACACACACACACACACACACACACACGCATGCACGCACGCACGCACACACACACACACACACACACACACACACACACACACACCCAAGCGCACACACATGCCCCCACACCAGGTGGGCTTCCTGGAAGATCCCAGGAAGACTGATTAGTAAATCAACCCCTCTACTTCCCTCTTCCTTCTACACACACACACGCACACGCACACACACACACACACTTGGTCACAAAAACAAAAAGACGTGGGGTTTAGGTCCTGACGTAGCAGGTAGTGAATAGCGCCCCTCCCCTCTACTCAAGCTATTTTAGTCGGGTCTGAAGGGATTAGCTGTAGTTATTATTGTCTGCAAATCGTTCTCTCTGTGTGTGTTTCTGTGTACGATGCAATGCTGCATGCAGGTTATCCATGATTTATTCCATGATTTTAGGTTAGATAACCCTAGCTAGGCTAATTTAAGCTGACTTGGTTGTAATAATAATAATAATAATACAAAACTTCATTTAGAAAGGGTCAGTTCAAACATAAATATTATAATTTGCTGTACTAGGTTGTAGCATAAGCCACTTCTCATCTGCAGTCCCTTGAAAATTACTAAATGAATATTCAGCCCAATAATACAATAAAACAGAAAATATAACACTGCAAGTTGCTTTCTAATCATTCACACAATGACATATCTCAGCAGTTAGATATGATATCATGACCTAACAACTCATCGGTGTTACAGAAACATCCGTCCTGCTTGTTGTTTTCAACAATCCATGCAGTCAGTTGGAGGTCACAGAAAACAGTGAACAAGTTGCTACATTCCCAACTTTCCTTACGCATCTCCCAACTTTCCCAACACACATTCTGAACCAAGAGGTAGCTGCTGCTAACGTGAACCCCAGGGATTTCCTCTGAGTTGTTAAACCTGGTGTTAAACCTGGTACCTTTCTGTCCCTCAACCTTTGCTGGGAGGTGAACCTTCCCTGGCAAAGGCATTGATGAAGGCTGTCTTCATCTTGCCAGAGATCCTAGAGGTTCTCCTCCAGTCTGTGTCAGATATCAACCATCATTGGTTGGTTGGTTCTAATGGGAATGTTTGGTTGCGTAGCTGGTTCAGCTCTCAGGCATTAGACCTGTCCTGTCTGATAATGAGATTCCCCAGATCTTTGTTCCACCTCCAGCTTATATAACAGGGTCTGTTGTGCTGCCCAGGCTGCCTGCGTCAGATCTCCTTTAAGTTCTCCGCTCTGCAGCGGATGGTGATGTCATATCTTTTCCTCTCACTGACGTTGTGCAGGAGGAAATAAAGTGTTGAACTCAGGGGAGTCAAACTCACTTGAATTCTTATTAAGATCATGATTGTTCTCAAGTGCCAGTTGTGCCAAATATGTATTCATGAAACCCATTAAGCTGTTAAAATATTAATACGTGGTTCTGACTGCATTCAATAAGTACTTCTTGAAATTAAATAACATTGAAAGATTTTTCACATCAGGCAGTACCTCTGGGATTTCGCAGCTGTTGCTGTTTTTTTTTTTTTTTGCAGACACAGATTTTTTTTTTGGTGATGATTTAAATATTTGCAAGGCATTTTGCAATATTTGCACTTCAGTATGACGTCAAATATGACTTTGTTACTTGCCACATCAATTATGCTGTCTTCCCCAGGTGGAAATACTTCCAAATGGAGTTGGGAGTTGGTGCCAATATCTAAAAAAAAAAGAATTTGCAAAAAATGTGCAATAAACCCACAGTGATGCATTAGCGTGTAAATCTGCAGGGATCTGAGAATGTTGCATGAATTTCTGCGGTTGCAGAGTTGCAATAAACTGAGGGGGAGGGACTGATTGATGTAATTTAGCACCTGAAGTTTAGGGGGCCACATAAAAAGCTAAGGAGCAGAGAGGGTGGGGGGCAGGCGGTATTTGGACCCCGGGCCTTGAGTTTGACATGTGATTTAACTCAATAGGCACATGGGCCTGTTCATGGTGCCAACCCCTCCATGCTGTTTCCTCCTCTGAACTTTTGGTTCTGCATTGGAGCAGATTTTCCACCAATGCAGGGTCTTTGATCTAGACTCTGCCACAAATGCTTATGAACTCATTTTTCCACTTCCTGTTGCGAGTACGGCTTCTGAGTGTTGAGGTTTGTTGTGGGTTTTCTTGGTCTTGACATTAGTGACTTCATTTGGCAAAGTGACTAAAACAGCTGGATTTGGGAACTATCAGTATCACAGCCATTATCTCTACATCCCAGGTAGTTCTGCATGTATTTTATGAGTACTCTGTGAGAATTTGGTTTTCTGTGTGTTTTTAGGTCTCTGTGTTCTGTTGAGTCTCTGCATTGTCCCGCCTACTCTTGATTGCTCCCAGCTGTGTCTTGTGTGCCCTGATTACCCTCTGTGTATTTAAGTCCACCTGTGTCTCTTGTTTCCTTGTCTGGTCCTCGTCTATTGTCGTGTCTATAGTCGTAGTCGCATGTCGTGTCAGTTCCCTGTTAACCAGTGTGGAGTTCCTTGCCTCTAAGCTCAGCTGTGGTGTCTGGATTTCTGTTGTTTCATCATTAAACCATCATTTACTTAATTGAACCTACTGTACTGTTTGATAACTAGAAAAAATGTTAATGTATGTATGACTGAATAAAATTGTTTTTTTTGTATAGTATCTTGAGAAGACATTTGTTATAAATAAAACTGAATGGAAGTGAATTGAATAAGACCAATGTATTTTACATTACAGAAACACTCTGATCTGACGAACCATTTGCACTTATTCTGCAGACTCTCTAAACGAGGCACTGAAGGCCATCAGTGTGAGCACAGAGCTGATCGAAGAAGAGCTGCAGCCTCATCTGGATACAGTCCTGACTGCTCTGCTGGAGAAGAGTGAGCTCAGATAATATTCAGTGATAATTGCTTACAAAAGCTAAAAAAAAAAAAAAAAAGTCCTCACCTTACGCAGGGCTAACAGGGGACAAATCAGAAAGAATTTCACTGATGTGTGGTTATGGCATCTCCTTAATACATTTTAATCTGCATGTAAAGTAACTTGCGAAAGGGAGAGGCTGGTGGTGTCAGAGGAAAAAGAACTACGTTTGAAAAAGTAGCTTTGTGTGTCCTGCCCACAGAGAAGGATGCGGCTGCTGAGATAGTGAGAAGTGGGATTCTCCCCACGCTGGCTCAGGCCTTACGGAGCAGGAGCAGCCTGAGCTGCCAGGTGGCTCTGCTGGTGGCAGAAATGGCACGAGAAGGTACGCTGTTACTGCTCCCTTAGTCTCTGCTACACACCGACACAAAAAAAATAAAACATCAACAATCCAAGTTCCCCAGTAAAATGCTGCCCCAACACAGGCTAACTGGGTTAAAATAAAAACTCCCAGAATGCTCTGGCAGCATGTCACTCTGCATGTACTAGCTCAATCAGTAAAAAACAATCACATATAAAGAGTGCTGGATTTCCACCAAGACGATTTTACTAACCAGGTCATTTTTTTCTTTTCGATCTAAAACGTTTTTATGATCTGTACTAACTAACATAAAAAAGATGCAAGTTAAAATTATGAGAAGGAAATTGATCATGACATATACAGTATATCCTATTAGTATTGTTCTGTCTATAATGGTCCTACTGCACCATCGTACATTACAGATCGCATATTAGAGCCACTGTAGGTAAAAAAGAAAAAGAAAAAAAAGGCAAGAGTAAATTTCTGCCAAAACTTTCTGAGATATTGAGGTTAATCTCAGAAATTTTGAAAACCTCTGAAATTTATACATTTAAAAAGTTTTTTTTTTTAAATAATCTTGAAATATGTTTTTTTGTGACTTTTCAAATGTCCAAGGTTTTTTTTTTTCCCTGCAAAATTTCTGAGTTGATTCTAAATATTTCTTGGTCTTTTCTAGACAATTTTCAACTTTTCAAGCTCAAAACTTTCCTTGTTGTATCTAGAAATGTTTGTTGCTGGAAAATGACTCCTCCATGGAGAGATTTTGAGACCATTACCTCCATTCATGGTATTTCATTTACAGATGCATCAAAACAAAAACAGCTTTTTCCCAAAAACAATGAACACCCTGAATGCCAACATGCACTAAATTATATGATGGTTATATGTGTATATAATTTAACTGATTCAATATTGTAAATGTCACCATATTTACTGTATGTTTATATTGTATATATGTTCCTACATTGTTTGCACTGTTTTGGAGCTAGATTTAATATTCTATGTACAGTGACAAACAATAAATTCTATTCTATTCTATCCTATTCTAGTAATGCAGTACTTAGTTTGCATCAAATTTTCTATCTGTCATAAATTAGATTTTAGTTGGTTTACTGAGGGTTTATGAGGTTTTAAGCAGAAAAGCTGAACCAAACCGTTTCCTTGGAAGCAGAACATGTGTATGTATTTATATATTGGCATCCAGAAGCTCCCAACTTATTGTGTTGCATTTTGGAGAGACGTTGTCCTTCTGCTATCCAAGAATAGGAAACCAGATTTTCTTTTCTATTTTCAAAATGTTTTGTTTGGTACCGAAGATTTCCAAGATGAAAGACTCCTCTCCCATATTTCTTATCAACCTGATCTTGATTCTTGCTAAGTTTCATATCCATAAAAGTAAAACAATGCATAGGAAACTTTTTGAACTTTTTGACCTCTTTGTAATGGATGTAAAACTAGTGTCTTGATTCAGTCTCAGACTCAAACAACAAAAAGGCTATAAGAGCAGAGTCTCCATGCCTCTTTGTCGGCCATCTACGTTGCAGCCACTGTGAGAGAGCCATGCATCAAGGCGGGCCTGGTGAAGGCTCTGGTTCCTCATCTGAACAGCAGCGACCAGGAAATGCTGCTGAACACTGGCAGGGCCATCGGGCGCATCTGCTTCGACAACAGTGAGTAGATCTGACAGCACAGTGCCAGTCAGATCTAGTCAGATCTAGTCTGACTTACTTTGACCCACTCAACACTTTACATTTTAGTTCTGCAGTTTGAGAATTAAGAGTATTAGATTTTTTTGTTTACCATGGTCTCAGTACAACAAAGCTCTTTACAAGAACAGATAAGTGAAATTCCATCACATAGAATATAATATAAGGTGCAATAAAACATGGGACAGACAGAAGGAAAGATTTCAGAAAGAAGTACATGACAAGATATTTATTCATAAAATTAATTAATAATTCAATTTCTAATATAAATATAGATTTTCATATTTGTTACTACATTCTTACGCACCTTCCTTGTCTGACTTTCTCCTCAGCACATCAGCAGGACCAGTTAGTCCAGAGTGGTGTAATCCCCAGATTAGTGTCCATCATGAAGGAGTACCCTGATAATGACCCGCTGGTCAACGTCTGCCTGCTGGCTCTCTGTAATCTGGCTGATATGGGTGATTATCTCCCACTCTTCTTTACATATGTATTACCCACCTACATGAAAGCCCCTCAGTAGTTACACCTGTCTTTAGACAATTGTTCAAATGTGTAGGTAGTTAGGCAGACACGATCTGGTAATTAAATGAACCATTATTCACAATCTGTAGATGTGAATATCTAACGCGAAATGCCAATAAAAAAAACATTGTTGGAATTATCTTATTTGCAATAACTTAAGTTGTCCTAATATCTGTGTGTGGACCTAGACAGTGACGACGAGCTTGCAGAAGTTACATGGAATATACTGCCAGAACTGCTGAGATACTTGCCTTTACAAACATCAATCAATCAATCAATCAATCAATCAATCAATCAATCAATCAATCAATCAATCAATCAATCAATCAATCAATCAATCAATCAATCAATCGTTATTAATCCCAAAGGGAAATGACATAACTTCCCACTAAGACATATCATTTGTTTTGATTTGCCGTTGGTTTAATTTGCAGCTACATGCTTCAGCTCTTCCCTGGAAGGTTCATTACAAGCTTTAGGAGTCCATCTGTCCTTTACCTTCCTCATGTTCAGGATCAGCAGTGTGTGTAATGAGACCCAGACTTCCCTCTCCAGCCACTTGGGCCAGCTTCCCCAAAACGTTCTGAAACCTGCAGGGAGGCCTAGTCCCTCCAGCATGTCCCAGGTCTTCCTCTAGGTCTTGTCCTGGTGATACAGGCCTGGGATACCTCACCAGGGAGGCTTCCAGGAGGCATCCTAACCAGCTGCCCAGGCCACCTCAACTGGCTCCTCTTGACATGGAGAAGCAGCAGCTCTACTTTAAGTCCCTCCTGGAAGACCAAGCTTCTCACTTTTTCACTTATGGAGCCCCCAGACACCCTAAGAAGAAAACTCAACTGGTTCTGCAGCAATCTTGCTTTCAGGGTTGGAACATAGATAGAGAGATGTGACTCAGCTCTCTCTTCACCACGACAGATCAGTACAGCACCCACTACATTGCAGACCCTGCACCAATCCACCTAGCGATTTCTCGCTAGGTTCCCTCATTCATGTACAAGACACCAAGATATTTCAATTTCTCCACTTGGGGCAGGACCTCTTTCCCAACCTGGAGAAGAAACTCTACCCTTTCCCAGCTCAACACCATGGCCTCCATTTTGGAGGCACTGGTCTTCATCCTGGCAGCTTCACACTCAGCTGTGAACCGCTCCACCAGAAGTTGTTATCCATGTCTGTCCAAACTCTTTCCATGCCTGAGATTTGCATCAGCGACAACCAGAGCCATTTTGTGCTTGAAATGTTAGTACCCATCAGCTGCTTCTGGAGTCTCACAGGCCTAAAAACCTGATAAGATTGCTTCTCCAGCCTGACAGCATCCCTCACTAGCAGGTTCAAGCCCAGACAGGCACTGACCACTTTGCTGGTAATCTGCCTTGACAAAGTAGGCACAGAACATTGTCCACTCTGACTCAGTGTCAATGGAGCCTGGTGGCAGTGTACTTTGCTCCTGTCCTTGGTGTTACACTCTGTGATGTAAGGATGGAAAACCCATGGAAAGCCATTCCATGATGCTCTCTACACATTGTTCTTGATCTGATCTGAAGGTCACATTAAGTCTGGGGGGCCTGCAGCTGGTGGCTGCACAAAGTTTGTGTTTTTGCTGGGATATCATCTTGATTTCTTGATTTCACAGAAGTCACCATCGTTATCATTACTTAAGGTTTTGTAGCTTCTATGATAAGCAAAAGAATAAGAGTGGCAGTATTTGTTATATCAACTCAAGAACTGTAAAAACATAAAGTAACTAAGAACTTGTGAACAAGGTCTGATCTTTGTCTCATTCATGGACTTTACTTTGTAAATTCTAAAGGAAATGAGAGGCAAGAGATGGAAAACGAGCAAAGGTGACACACAATGTACCTACCAGTGTTGTGTTCAAGACCACCTAACCCGAGACCAAGACAAGACCAAGACCAGAGTGTATCGAGACCGAGACAAGACCAAGACTTTTAGGGTCCGATACCAAGTCAAGACCAAGACCGAGGGAAGTCGAGACCGAGTCAAGACCAAGACCAGCGCCAGTATGTGACAATAAAATGTGAAACATGATCAAAATCACTAAAATTGATCTAAAAGACCCACATTCACGTAAAAACACCTAGATATTTTACACAGAGAACTGGAATAAACATAAACATCTTTATTTAGTACTTCTATGTTGTAATCACAGAATTTCAAACAATCAAAGTCGATCAAAATAGTATTTTCTCTGCCTTTCATGAACAGTACATACATTTATGTTGTTTTTAAATGTGCTATTTCAAAACCATGTGCAAATATGTAAAACTGAAAAAATGCCAATCATTTCTCTCGTTTCTCTCTCGTATACAGATTATAGCTACATTATATAACTTTTCTTAAATAAATCTATATCTATCACCAAGTTGTGACAATATGTTATGAGACAGATAATTTGTTGAAAAAAAGATTGATCTCCTTCACTTCCTCCCTGAGCGACTACTGCCATCTGCAGAAATACAAACCCCATTGAAATACGTGCACAAAAACATGACTGACTTTTATCAGTTCTAAGACCCTTTTGCTGGATCAGATGGTTTGTTTACAAATACATGTCAAATATGTGTAATGTAATGTTACTAGAAACGCATGTAGATAAACAAAATGCAAATCAATGGTATTTTGGCCATCACATTTTTGAAATGGATAAACAAGTAAGTTAAATGACTGATATGGTATGAACCATAGAGAGTGAACTGGTAAAAAGTTACTTATTGACCTGAAATTGTAAATGGCAACATAACAATGTGGTTTCTAAAAGTAATTTGCCTATATCCATACAAAGCAACTAATTTATTAATTTTTCATAAGGTGAGGCATATTAGTCTCTTCACTCTCTGCTTATATCTATAGACTAGTTCCCACAGCCAAACAACAGAGCATCACCTCCACGTCTTATCTTCAATGTCAGGAGCTATATCCAGCTCCTAAGGTCAATGTAACTTACATTGACCTTAGTTCATAATTATGAGACAGTGAATGAATTCATTCACTGTCTCATAATTGTTTTTCATGAGAAAGAAAAAATCTAACTTAGGAACAGGATGTTATTATATGTCCAGTCGACTCAGTCTCTCAAGGTTAACTGCATTTGCTTACTTCCCTTAATAATGTTAATTGTAGGACCAATGCAAGAAAATACAACTTATTTAAGGTTAAGCATATCAGGTTTGGCACATTAATAAATTATATATGATGGCTTTGGAGACATTGGGGTTACCCACCAGCACAAGCCAGCACATGCTGACAGAACCATTACGTTCTGTCATGGTTACGTTACAGAACGTAACCATTACGAACCATTACGTTCTGTCATGGTGACTTATTGACAGAACCATTACGAACCATTGTTCTGTCATGGTTACGTACGTCACCTTATTATGGTTATTAATAAACATAGGTAGAGACTTCCACATCAGTCTTCTCCTTCATGAGAAGTATTGAACAAGAACCAAAATATATTACGATTATCTATTCAGACTTTTATTTTTGCTCTGCTTCCACCTATGTGCTGCAATCCACTCATGAAGCCGACAGAAATACGGAGACATGTTCAGGAAAGCTGTAATTGAAACAGCGTTGTCCATGCACAACACGAATCAACACTTCTTTAAATTAAATCAGTAATGTCCGACATGTTTTCACAAACACTACTAGGTGACAACTTGTGCATCAAGCTAGGTGGCAAATAGCGGATAAGAAAGGAGAACATTCACCCTAAAAGATAAAGCATACATATATAACTTTAGCTAACTTAATATGTGTAGCTAATATTGAAATAAAAACTGTGTGATGGCCGGGTAGAATAATTTTGATACCGAGGAAATTGCTTACGTTAACTTGCTAGCTTTCCTAATATCACTTTTACACACAGCTTACCTTTCTTTGTGCTTTCTTTCAAGGTGTCGATAAAAGTTGGACGTAGTCCCCACCGTCTCTGATAGTGAAGCACTGCAGAACTTACATTGCGCTGTATGCTTTTTTCTCAATGTTGCTTTACAAATGTATTGTTTGTGATTTAAATAGCCAAATTTTATAACCGATGATTTGGCTGACATCTTATCCCCTTCTCAGACAACCACTTGTAACTTTCAATCGAAGTGCTGCAGTCCGCGCTCAAGGTGAAAGGGGGTGGGGCGACAGCAGTTAAAAAAACAACAACATGCTTTTACCAATGAGACGGGTTATTGCTTGGATTTGAATCAGGAGTGCATCCAATAAAAAGAAGGATCTTAAAGAAATTGATACTGATGATTTAGCGTTATTTTCACAGTTGTGGTCTTGACCGGTCTTGAAATAAAATACCGAGTCCTCAATGTCCGAGACCGAGACAAGACCGAGACCAAATGTGGTCGAGTCCGAGACAAGACCGAGACTATCAAAAAATGGTCTTAAGACCGGTCTCGAGACCAAGACCGTTTTCGAGTACTACAACACTGCTGCCTATGACATGGGAGATTTGTATCTAAGAAAAGCTTGCATCCAGCCATATTTGCCAAAGCCCAGAGTTTTATTCTGATTTCTCCTCGGCCCAAAAAGCGCATAATATGGTAAGGATAACTTTAATAGGCCACTCCGTCATTTGTTATGGAGCCTTGTGTTTGCAGACTGTGCACGGGAGGCCCTGGTGGAGCAGGATGTGGCAAACACACTCATTCTTCAGCTCAAACGGGCTCCTGATGCTGAGCGGCGCCATGTCATCCTGGAAATACTGGGCTCACTGGGAGAAAGTGGTAAGACATGAGGAGAAGTTAGGGGGGGCTGGGGGGTGGGGTTTAGGTGACGTAATATTGAATTGTTGTGGTGTAACAACATTGAGAAATGATCGATTATTTCAGTAGACTATAGATTTTTGCATTAAAACTTTTGTGTTTGAAAGTGCCTTTAGATGGCATGTCTTGTTAGTGTCTGCTATATCAATAACAAGATTTACATTTACTTGAATCACATTAAACTGGTATTAGCACACTGCTCAAAAATGATGAAAGACTCAGAAAAAGAATGTTAATCCGATGCAAACGGCAAGGTAAGGTAGACAGATAGACTAATAAATATACAGCTCCATGTCATACACATCATGTCAGGCTTTCTGGTCTATTTTGCCACCAGATGCACTGAAGCTGCAGTTTGCAGAATCAGGAGTACCGGAGGCTTTATCACTGATGATCCGAGATCTACAAGGACACTCCGACCCCCATGACCTCTGCAGCATCAAGATTGCTTCCAACCTGATCGTGTCCCTGCTTTTAGGAGGTGAGTGGGAGGAGTAGTGCTACTGAGCTTACCAACAACTATGCAAGATATGTGCAAGGTGTTTTTCTCAGATGGTTTAAGATGAAAGCTGCACTGAGCGTAGTTCAGTCTGGACCATCTGGATGAATAAAGTCTAACACAACACAGAACAGTGAGTTCTGTTTAACTAACTGCTTCATGAAACAGAAATTAAAGACGCATTGTGTCACAGATAGACTGAAAGACAAATGCTGTTTGTTGGACAAATTCATAGGGTGTCATGTAACATCAGAAACATTAGTTTTTCTTTGTGTGTGTGTGTGTTTCAGATGAATCTATGCAGAAGTGTTTTGGCGAGGGGTCAGGCGTGGTCTACCAGGATATTCTGTCATGGCTGCAGAGCTCCAACACCCAGCTCCAGCTGTCAGGAGCGCTGGCCATTGCCAACTTTGCCAGAAATGGTAAGATTTGAGTGTCTTGTGTAAATGGATGATCTTTAACAACTACAGCCATGTAAAGGGTCTACTTTTGTTTAATCCCCCTTAAGTTTTACTTTGATTTACTCTCAAATGCTCCAGGTTATTAATCCTGCAGTAAATCCACTTTTATTTCACTGTGCCTTCTTTCAACTCCTAATCTATAAACATTTGCCTCCTTTACCAGCATCATGTCATTTTCTGATTCACAAAGCAAATAGTCGAAATGATATAATCACCATTATATTTGGGAGGATTCTGGGCTCTTTTCACATCAGATTGCTACTATTGTAAGTTTGCAATCAAAATACGACCTTTAGTTTTGATGACAGCAGTCAGGGGGAAAAAGTGCAGAGAAAGCAAAAGAACTCATAATTTTTTCTCAAATGAAGAAGTGCAGGCAGAGGCGGACCTGGCCTGTTTGGCGTCCTGGGCGAACAGCCTTTCTTGCGCCCTTACCAGAATTTATAGAGCTCATTTGAACTGATTGAATTCCTGGCATAAACCAAACAGCTTCAACTTAATACTCATTCTGTCAAGTAGAGTGAGAACCAAAATGATGTCAGACACTTATAAATGTTGAGGTTTACATTGCTGAGAGGAATTTAACTCACCATTTGTGGAGATGCACAGTTTGTGCCATGCAACCAAATAAGCATTTGCCCCTTTACATATTTCTTGTGTTTTTACTTGTAAAAACAAGTCTTGATCTTTAGACCAGTTTCAGATCAGCAAATCAGTATTAATATCAGACAAATGAACTTGTACAGTACTTTCTCAAGTCCAGAGTTCCCCAACGCGCTTCACACTGCATCCAGTCATTCACACACACACTCGCATGACAACGGTGACCACAGTCAATACAAACAGTTTTCAAATGATGATTTCATTCACTAAGGGAAACAGTAATGTCTCTGTGACACTTCTGCCAAGGTTCCAGTTGAGCAAATTGCTATTTAGATGATATTATATATGAATATGGTGAGCAACACTTAGCACCTGGTGCTAGGAGACAAATTGTCAAGTCTACCACGATCTTCTATTTTTAATTATAGATTAAAAAGGAGGGCTTTTTTCAATGTATTCCTGTTAGCAATGTTTACTAAAACCTCCTTTGTGGAGGTTTTATTAAACAGAGATGTGCCAACTCTTGTTTGCTTATTCATTTTTGCATGAATAATATCAATTAAAGCATTACAACAAAAATAGTTCAAAATTACACATTTGCTAACTGTGAGCAGCTGAAATGTTGTTAGACTGAGGTGTTTGTGGGATTAGTTTCTAAGTTTTGAACTTGCTTTGCCTCTGTCAGACAGTAACTGTGTGAAGATGCTGGATCTGGGTGTGGTTCCACACATCCTGACCTTGATGGAGCAGCATGTAGGTGAAGGGGACGTCTCTGTTCAACATGCTGGACTGAGCGCGCTCAGAAACCTGGCCATCCCTGGTACTCTTCAAAGCAAAACAGTAACATTATGGTTCTGACGTAACATTTGTGCAGGAACACACAATGTGGATGCTGACAGCATAAAACATGGAGGAACATGGAAGAACATGCTTTGTTCCTCCATAATATGGTCAACTAGATGAAACTGAGTAGCTTTGCTAAATGTTAAACTGATCAAAAATACAAGAAAGATTTGCATCGATTCAAAAACAATAAAACATACGGTTTTAACAGAAGAAAATGTGAATCAATAGAAATAGTAATTCAGTTGTAATTCAGAATCCGTGTTATTACAATATGGAGTTTTATGGCTATACGTTGAATAGGTGCAGTATCAGAAAATATGCTGAAGGCATTGATATTGCTCTGTTGCTCTTTTTAGAAGGCTAACTTGGAAAGAAAAATGAAAAATTAAAATTCACTCAATTTAAAAACATAAAAATGTATACAGGGAGCCTGAGTATCTTTTACAAAAGTTAAACAAAAGTTATTCATTGAATATTTAAACTGATCAGAAAAAGAACAAGCATCACTTCTATACATGATAAAGACATTGAGGCTATTGGGTGGAGGACAAGGGGAGGTCATAGGTCATACATACAGAGCAGAATGTATTAACCAGGATGAATCAATATGAAACCCAAGGCAGCCATAATGACTGCCTGGACTGAGATGAAACTTTTAACGGAGAAACAAGATGGAATCTGTTGATCAGGGATCTAGGTCACATCTGAGTTATGTTTTTTCAGTGGCTAAAGAACAAACACATGGTCTGCACTCAATGAAGCAACAACACACACCAACACACACCTTGTCTGTCTTCCAGCCACCAACAAAGTGAGGATGCTGGAGGACGGAGTCACTGAGAGGATCAAGTCTCTGCTGCGCACCGACATGCCGCCGGTTCAGTTCAAGCTGCTGGGCACACTACGCATGATGGTGGACGGGCAAGGTGAGGGACTGCTGCACTGGGTACAATGCACAATATTGATTTAATAAGGGCATATAGGTTTTCAAGCACTCATGGCAGTTTTAGCTAACAGCATAATAATGGGGATAAAAATTAAAATGGAGAAAAATAATTTCTCCTAATGAACTGTCATGATTAGTTACCAAACAGAGATTGGTGATTTTCACCCAAACAAAACTTTATTGATTCTTGCAAGAATGAGCACAGCAAGCAGACATGTCCAGTGTCTGTTCAGTCTGGTCTGTTCTTACTAGACAGAGAGTCACTACCTGCTTCTGTTTGGATTATCACAGAGTGATAACAAAGACCTTCCAAACCTTTGAAACATTGAAAATGGAGGCGCGCTCCATTCTAATCTAAGTACCAGGAGGATGAAAACACAATGAGCCTCACATGGATGTGGCTAAAGCTGTAAGAGGAAAAGTAAATACCTTTTTGGGTTTTAAAAACAAACGAATAAGCAGGAGCTATTTTTAAAAATTTCACTAACACATAATTACCTTCCTTTGTGTACCCCCACACTGTAACAGAAGCTTTAATATGTATATGAAATACACTTTGTCATAGTGGTAAAGTTATATTATTTACCTTTAAGAAGTATTTATCAAATGCTGAAGCAGCTATTTAATATTTCAGGAGTTTTTTGATGGGTTTTACCGATACCGTCTTAAGGACATTCATGATCTTGATATGGCCCAACATGAACAGGAGCCTAAAACCCCATGATGTATATTATTAAATTTTATGTTACCTTAAGTGTAAAGTTTGTTGTTTTGTTCTAATGACTTCACATAGGAACTGAAATATTTTTTATTCAATCAGTTATCTAAAAGGATTGTTTCACATACTAGTTGCAAAAGGGCGTGCTGTGGTGGCGCAGGGGGTTAGCACGCCCCACATTTGGAGGCCTTAGGCCCGCGGACATCGCGGGTTCGACTCCCGACGACCTTTGCCGCATGTCCTCCTTCAGACGCAGCTCCTGTCGTGTGCTGTAACTGCAAAATAATTTCCCTGCTGGGATGAATAAATTAAATAACAGGATGTCAGATTTTCTCCTACAACAAGTTGCAGGTTATTGGCTGCACAGATCTATTTCTGTTTCTGGGCAGATCTGGGACTAAGAACAGAGTTAGTCAGAATATTGCAGCTATGAAGATCAGAAGAGAAAAACTGAGAAAACAGCTGAACCAGAGGAGAAACAAGATGCAGTATCCAAACATCTGAGCTTCTGCCTCACAGAGCAGCTCAAGTCCCCCACTCAGGTCCTTCAGACTAGCCAGCAGCAATTGCTACTTCTCAGAGCAATGCTGGTAAAAACGTTGTTAAAGGGTTAAAAGAGGAGCCATGTTGTTATGACTTCCTGAAGGCAGAGCTTTCGAAAGAGCAGGATTTTTTTAAAGACACAAGCCCAATTTCAAGGTATTAAAATACAAAGTCAAATTACGATTAAGTCATATAAGACTTAAGAGATTAAAATTATTTTGAACCTTATGTTGTGTGTTTCAGAGGGAGCCGCCTTAAAGCTGGGCAGAGATGCGGTGCTGCTGGCGCGAATCATGGAGTGGTGTGAAGCCAAAGACCACGCAGGCGTCCGAGGAGAGGCCAGCCGACTGCTGGCGGCCCTGATCAGACACAGCCGCAGTCCTGTGAGCTTCCTTATTTGGACCAGGTCTTTGGTTCTGGATGGACTTTGGTCCTGACTGGACTTTGGTTCTGACTGGACTTTGGTTCTGACTGGACTTTGGTTATGGATGGACTTTGGGTCTGGATGGACTTTGGTTCTGACTGGACTTGGTTCCATTCATAATGCTAAACTTTTCTAAGGGAATCTCTGTCTCTGAATGTTGGACTCATTTCCTTTCTCGAACAGGAAGTTGTCCGTGCTGTGGTTAGAACAGATGGGGTTCGGCACCTTATCTCTATGGCAACAAGCGAGCACGTTATCATGCAGAATGAAGCCCTGGTTGCCCTTGCAATAGCATCTGCTATTGACATTGGTAAGCTATTTCAGAGTTTATGTAAGGTTTATGAATAAATGCCCCAAATGCTAACTGTGTCTATCCTTTGATAGAAGAACTGAGTCCCAAATATATTATGTGGGAAGTTTGTTTGATTCAGAGTGGATGGATTCTGCAAAAAACATATAATTTTGCTGCAGCCGTCTTTTGCTGTAGGTCTTCCCCCAGTTCTGCCTCTGCCCATTTCCTGTCTGGTTCCTGATAATAAAGGCCAGGAGAGCCAAAGGGAATCATTTTTAGAAACTCATTCAGCAGCTGATTTTAAGCTAAAATCAAAGAGTTTGGAGGTAGTCCTCTAACTTTATTAGCCCAATTCACCAGAACCATTGGCAGCAAAATAACCCCTCAGCATGATGCATCTACCGTCATGCCTGACAGGTGCCATAATGTTCTCAGATATAAACCGTTACCTAAACATATTTCTTGTTATCGCAGCCAAATAACTCAATCTTTTTCACATCCGACGACATTTTTTGTAGAAAACATTTGGCTTGTCCATGTGGGCAGCTGCTTATTTTCCCATCACGGTTGGAGGTTGTGATGTTGGAATGTAAGACTTGCATCGCTACGAACAGCGACCTTGGTATTCCAATATGCTTCGGTTCAGATTAGGGTTAATCTTTCTGGTTCTGAGTTATTTCTGACCATCTCAGGGACAATGCTTTTACTCATCTGTTTCTGTTTCTGTTCATGACTTCCAGAGTCTATGAGGGATCCGTTTAACGAGGCAGAGCTGCTACCCATGCTGAAAAATATGTTGGACGATCCATTGGGGGCAGTCGAGGTCAAGTTTAGTGCTCTGGGTCTCATCTGCACCTTGGCTAACTCCGGTACGTTTTTGCTTTTACAACACTTTTCATTCTCCAAAGCCAAATTTCAAACTGTTACCACAACAGAACATTACTGATGCTCTGCTTGGTGAAACGGGAATCAACCTCCACACAAGCCAGACTAGCTGAGAGTTTTACTGTCACGTTTTTGCATCTTTACCTTTCAGTTCAAGCTTCAAACTGGTTTTAAAAATACCAGCAGGTGACTAGGACAGTGCAAGTACAGTAAACTATTTATGATACAAGACTTTCATGTGCATTCAAAGTACGTTACAGTATTTGTTCTTCCCACCCATTATAAATGAAGTACTGCCATGTTTGCATTACATTATTTCCATATGGAGTCTTAGGTTATTTGTATTGTACTCTGTTGCCAATAAGGTTTAATAATGTACATTTTCTCATAAAAATGTTTTAAGAACAAACCATCTCTTAGCAATTACAATCTTCTATATAAATAACCATGTAATTATAATAAAATATTTATTCCGGTCAGAGTCGTCCTAATGTAGGAGAAATCTGCTTTGGAGCTGGACAGTGTTGATTAGCCGTTAGCTTGCGTCTATGGTCTGAACCTTTATCCGGATCTTTAACAAAACAGAGGTCAATAAAGAAAACTCTCAGAAATTAGTGACTCATAGACACTCAACAAAGCCTAAACTTGTCAAAAAATTAAAAACTATTCTTTAAAAAACATAGTTCAACATGTTGAGCATCATGATGAAATGATGCTGCTGTTGCCAGTGTCTGGAGGTTATTGGCATTTTTATCTGCTCAGCTGGTCCTGCACTTGTTTTTGCTCTGTTTTGTTTTTCAAAATCATGCACAAAACTGCACAATTTTGTGCTGCAGGTGTGATGACAGATGAACTCAACTTTGTGAATATTAAGGAGAGTCTGAACAAACTGACAGACGACAGCAGCAGCAAACTGGCGACGCAGGCTAGCTCCATACTGACCCTTCTCAGCGACAGCAGCTAAACCAGCAGCAACACGGGCTTTCATCGGCTCTATGAATGTGTGTAGATTTGATAACATGTCATCCAGACAGCACAGATGCTACTAAATATCAAATTGGACTCTAAAGTGTCACTTATTTTGTAATAAGTAATATATTTTAGTGCTAGCATGATGTATGTTGTTACAGTGGGAGACAAGGACCAACTGTTATGCACATTTTGCTTCCTGTTTTTCTAGGAATCTTCTGTGAGGTTCTTGAAATGTTTTCCTGACACACATGTTGAGTTTTTTGACGCGGTGGAGCCGTGTCTGAGACGAGAAGAAGTGAGAGGAAGTGAGCTGCTGAAAGGATGCGCTCATTTAGAGAACAGATGATCATTTCTGTTCGTCTGTTTATTAGTAAAGTTCTGAAATCAAGCATATGATATATAGTAGTGAAATATATGGAATACTATTCCACTATATCAATATTACATAAACATGTAAATAGTAAAATAAGTAAAAGAAAGAAATACGCGAGTGTGTGAAATAAAATAATTACAAATGTGTACATATTACAAGATGTAGAAAAGGTTTACTTTAAAAGAAATCAGTTTCTGAAAGAGCATGTGTGCTATTGTGCAACCTTTCCTTTTCCATTCTGTTCAGGGTTGGTGCTCAAAACAGTTATATGGAAAAATATCAGCATAAGAAAAAAGAATAGAGCTGAGCAAGTGTGCAAAACAACAATGTCCACCCAAGACAGAAGTAGTGATTACTGAGTATCCACCTGAAATGAGTTCATAAAGTTAAGATTAATATGATGATTATCCAAGTCAGGAGATGGCAGTGGATTGGAGACCTAACAAACTGGCACTCTGTGGAGGGATTTTAAAGCACTTTATGGTGAGCTCATTCTGCCTGTAATTCACCAAAGAGGCGAATGGCTGCATGTGAAATAAATTCTAATCCAACTTTACAATTCCGACTTCATTCATATCGATGTAGTAATCTCAGCTCCCGTTCTTAACAGCGTTATTACTCACGTGTGTGGAGGCGTGTCACATGACATTAACAAGTGTTGAGGAGGTTATATATGATCTCTACAGTCATGATAGCTTAACTGTGCTAAACTAATGCAGCTGTCAAAACGTTCATTTCCGTTCATAGAGGGTCTTTGTAGTGAAAGTGCCGCACATTAGACATATTCTCATTAGAAAGGTCTTTTAAAGATCGAGAAAATAATTTGTCTGTTTACAGCCATAGAGACAGACAGGCTTTACGGTGCTGCAACAGTCATGGCATCCTTCATAAATGGTAATAACGTTCTGTTTTAATAAGGAAGTAATCACCCAAACAGCTATATTTTTATCTGAAAAGTCAGTTTTAAAGTGACTAGGCCACTTTGAAAACCATGATTTATGTTTTAGAAATATTAGGTTTCTTGGTTTTGTCAGAGCAATGATGATATATGCACTTTATAGAGACAAACCTAATGTGTTTCAGCTGACCTTCACCTCAATTCAGCTCAGTTCTCTTTATTTTTAAGGGGAATTGTTTTTCTTCTTATTTGTTAACTAAGCAACGGATCATATTTTGTGGTTTATTTGTGTTATGATGCATTATAGAAGTGATTGTTTCATTGAAATGAATGTGCATTTAAGAGCCTTTGTGCCGGATGGATTGAAAGCACATTCCAAAAACCACGAGCACAAACAAGAATCTATGAAATGTTGGTTTGAACTCAGTAGCCAAACATCTGTTGTGTGACCAAACCGTAACCACTGAACCACTTCAATAAAACAGTTAGTCCCATTGGTTTGCAGTTGTTTGCATGGTTTGTTCACACCGTCACTCAGTTAATCAGAAAAATCATATTTTGTTTTAGGTGTTCAGACATAAACTCTGGATCTTAAAGAAGATCCAGGGTATTAAACAAGACATTGATCTTGGTGTTATCTTAAATTAAGAATGTAAGTAATAACAAGCACTTTTGTTTACAGAATAAAGAAAAATCAAATACTAACAAAAAGCTTGTGGCATGCTTCTCTAATGGAACCTGTTTCCACTTTGGGTACAGAGGTCCATCGTCCTCACCATAGCTGCGTTTCCACGGACATTTAGAAAATAAATTTGCTCAATGTAAACACATCAGTTAAAAAAAAAAGTTTTTCCAAGAAAAATTTAGGCGATACGGTGTTCATTTCCTTTGGACATATTGAAATTGGCTTATTTTGCAGCCGGATGTTGCCACAAACCATGAAGAAGAAGACCACATGAAATAGGTGGAGACTCCTGGGGCCCATTTTAATGACTCATTGTCTGAACAAGCTTATTTATGTGTGATTTTAATTTAATTCATTATCTAATAGAAACACCGCAACTGCAAAATTGTGTCCTTTTTTTTTAATTAGCAAAATATCGACAAAGATTTGCATATGTTTGTAATGGAAATGCAGCTTGAATTGAATTGAAAAGACTGATCTTAAAAGTCATCCTTATAATCTGGCCTGTTTTATTGTTTTTGGGCTCTTTGCTTTTTTTAAAAATTAGTTTTAATTTATATTTTCTAATTTTTTTTATTCCCTTTAATTTTGTATTCATTTTATGTTGTTCATGTATAGATTTAAGCTCTGAATATTTTAATGTATGTTTTGGGACTACTAAGGAATAGCAGAGTGTGTGATGTGTATAGTGAGCCTGAACTCAGACATTAGTCTTGTTGGTATATCTAAAAATAGGTTCTTAATCTCAATGGGGTTTTTTGTCATTGTAAAATCAAAATAAAAAATAAAAATATATGTGAGGATGTGTGTTCAGGACCCTCTGTTGGATCCTGAGTGGATCCTGCTATTTTAACAGCTCTGCAGCCTGGGGTGACGGGACCAGCTCTACAGCTGTGTGCACTGACAGAACCAGGAAGTGACACATGTCAAGACAAAAAGAGTAAGAATGTATTTTCAGCAAAGAAACCGTTGGGATGCAGATGGTACTGCGAGCCCAAATATAGTTAAAGACAGGAAGCCTTGTTATTTTTGAAAAGACAACACTCCAGCAGCAGGAGGGCTGCTGCTCTGGGGCAAGCAGGACATCAGCAATGATTTAGGAAAATCATTGCTGATTTTCCTAAATCAGCAATGATTATGGTCCATTAAACATTGTGGTCCATTAAACATATTCCAAACAAGTTAAGCCCATCATCCCACAGAAATGGATTATTTAGCAGGGCAAAATGTTCAGGACAGCTCCCAGGAGCAGTAAGACTGGAGCATGAAATGCTCTGACAATTAGAAGAAAAAAAAACACAAAGGCTCTGAGAACTAACAGGCCTTTGTTACATATTGAAGTCACGACAGTTAGAAAAAGATCAGACAAACATGGCTTGTTTGGCAGAGTTGCCAGGAGAAAACCTTTTCTCTCTTAAAACAACATGGCATGACTAAATTTGCAACGCTGCATCTGAATGATGAACTAGAACCCAGAGTCAATGGAAATTAAAAATAAATGTCTCGCTATAATGCACAAAGAAAACCGAACACATCCTAAGCAGCAGCATAAACAGCTCTTACAGTCCAGCATGTTGCTGGAGGGTGAGCAGGTTTTGCCTTCAACTTTTAAAAAAATATATAAATAACATCCTTTCCATTTGAGATTAGGTTTTATGGAGCCCTCGACGGGACGTGTGGAAAAGTTTTTTCTTTTCTTTTCGAGGTTTGAATAACTTCAGATCAGAATGTTGTCTTATGATCCGATGGACTCTGCTATCATTACAACTGTTTGTGGATTATGTTCACTGTCCTTACACAGCACGTTACACTCTTTACCTTCCGGAACATATTCAACCAGGAGCCGCAGATTTGTTGCCATCCTGCCACCTTGTGGTGTATAATAGGAACAACATGTTTGATTGCAGACTGCGCCTAAAAACAAAACTAGGAAACATGCACTGCTTATGTTGAAGGAACACATCAGTCTGTGTGGAATTAATCTATGAAATGTGTTTTACTTAGTGAACTGAGTTACTGAAGTAAAATAACTTTATAATAATATTATTTTAGTTTATTATGTTAGTTTTAACTATGTGGATAAGTAGATATATTGCACATGTATAAAAGGAAAATAGAAGAACCTGTTTTATTTTATTTTTTTTAACAAAGGTTTGAATACATTTCAGAGTTGCTGAACTTCTGGTGACGGCTTTTTGATGACAGTTCATTTTTGGAGCATGAGGATGTTGGAGACTCGGTTTTGAAAGAGAAATCCGTTTTCTTTTACGCTCGATAATCAACAAACAGCTGTTTTGTGATTATTCTAAAATATGCTAATATTGTCATAAATACATTTCACCATCTGTCTTTGTTCTGTTGTAGTTTTGTTGACTCTGTTTTTGGGTGTCTTAAGTTTTTTTTTTTTATCACCTTGCTGCAAGGAAATTTGACATAAGAGGACAATAACTTAATACTGATATATAGTGGTACTCAAGACCTCCATGGAGAAAATAGTGGGATGTTCCTTTGATGGTTTGACTCATAATGATTCCAATAAACAGAGTAGAGAACCTGAATGTTAATTTCATGGTTTTTGGTGCATGAGCTCATGACCTGCTCTACTTCCTCAGAATCTGTAACCAGTCTCAACTTTTGCTTTCACTTCCTCTGCTTCATGTGCATTTCTACAGTTTATTGAATAATTCAAGGGTTTCTTAAAAACATAAACTTCCCTGTAGAAATCACAGGAAGCAACAGCAGTTACAAATAAGTCAGAAAAACGCAGAATGATAAAGTTTAGCCCACAGTTTAAGACAGAGCATGTGGACCAGAATCCCTGCTGCAGTGCAAGCCTGGTCCAGAACTACAGGAAACATCTGGTCTCTGGAATGGGAAACAAAGGTTTCTGGACCAATATTAATTGGGTTTTCCCAATAAGTATCTAACACTTATTTCACACAATGATATGCAAATAAAAAAAATTTAAACAATAATGCAAGGTAATGTGGATTTTTTAAAGATCCAGTCTCTATTTCATACTTCATGTGCTACATCGTGAAACGTTCACCGTGGCTTGTTAAATAGACATTTGATTGACTGAATCCTCTGTATAACAGTGTTCCTATTGCTGCCCACTGAGTGTGATGGGTCAGGCTGACAGGTCACATAAATCCAGCGTAGAACGAGAAAATAATTAAATGTCAAAATAATGAGATATGTTTTTGGCCTAAAATAACTACAATTTTAAGTCCCGACCAATTTGATAAATTGGCATTTTTAAGCATTTACCTTCTAACATCTTCAGCCATATTCAAGCGATGTCAAATGAAAATATTCAACAACTTAGTCATATTGACTGTGGCACTATGACCTTCAGTAGATTTTTTTTTTTTTTTTTTTTTTGTACTTCGGAATATTTCTCACATTTAGATTCTTGGTCTTATGGAGATTCTTATGGAGAGGAGAGAACGCTTTGAGGCACGCCCCTTGAGTCACATGACTTCCGCATTCATCTGACGTCTCACGCGCCTTCTTCTCTCCCGGACTTGGTGACGCGTTTGTAGGTAAGGGACTGCGAACGGAAGCAGAGCATTCACACTGGTTTTCAGCTTGAGTCTTAGCAGTGAAGGAGAAGTTGGTGAGAGTTTCACCGGTAGCCTGTCAGCTCTCAGCTGGACTTCAGCTCTGAGTTTCTGACGAGGAACCGTCCAGTCGGGTCAGGTGTTCTCCCGAACTTTGCTCCCCAGCCCCGATTAAAGGTCAGCGACCTTTTCCACTTTTAAGTCAGAATTTATCGGGACGCTCTTTGTGGGTGTACGAAACAAAGCGACACACCTGACCGTCCATTTAGTGGTGGTTCTTCTGCACAGGACATTTAACGCGACGAGATTTAGTGACAACCAGCAGATATGACCGAAGTTCAATAAACAGCCTGGTGAACATAGAGTAGAAGAGGACAAACACACTATGAAATAATTCCGTTTCATGCTGCTTCTTAAAATTATTTACAGTTGGCACGCTGGAACACTTTTTTTTTGTTGCTCCAGAGAAATAAACGTTGTTTTAACAGAAATCAAAATGATAGTTATCCCAGAGTAAATTTCCAGCTGTCTTGGTTGGAGTCTGCAAACATTTCCACAGAAGATGTTCAGAGATGTTCGCACAGCAGCCACAGATTGTATCTTATTTTTTAACAAAAATAACCACCTCACTTAAATGTTTGCGCCTCAAATTTAGAAATAAACTAATCTTGCAGCACAGATATGTCAAATCATATAATACCGTATATATAAGGAATACTTACTGTTGGACCAATTTTGAAATGTACATTCTATTCTCTTGGCTGATACACATTTCTGTTTTTCCTTCAGGTCAAAACTGTCAGCTCAGATATTTTTTTCCCTCCAAACACTTCCAACATATAAAAAAAAAATGCAGGAATTGCTTGACTCTAGGTTCTAACACAGAAAATCAGCTCCAGACCATTACCTGCCACCACCATGTCTGGAGTTCGGTGTGTAGTTCTGAAATGCTGTTAGTTTTACTCCAGACATAACAGGACACACATGCTTTGTCTCTCCAGAGGGATGGGAATATTTTCCCATCCCTCTGGAGGTTCATCTAGATATTTTTGGTAAACGTGAGACGAGTCTTTTGGCCAATGGGGTTTTGCAAATAGCTGCACACAAACAAATGAGGAATTGTCTTCATTTCCATGCTAATAATTTCACAAAACTGTGTTGCTTGCAATACTTTTACATACATTTTTGAAATTTACAGAATACATTTGCATTCTAAATTATAAGAAAAATTTGTTGTAAATAGTTGTGGGATTCACAGTGAGAAAAGAAAAAGTTTTCCAACTGAGATTTGATGTTTTTATGTGACTAAAGGTCTAATGTGCAATAACAGTATACCCAAAAGAAAAAAATAAGTGTGAAAAAACCGACTCCACACCAGGCGATATTAATGGTTTTTATGGAGAAATATAAAGGTAAATCAAATGCCCTGGACCCCAGAGGGTAAAGGCGGTTCTATATTCCACGGTCAGGTCTGGTTGTAGTTTGTGTAATTGAACTGAAATCACAGATATTTTTAAAAAGATGGATGGTTTTAAGGAGATGGACATTGTTTTTTTCTTTCCCTCCATGTTGAGGGTCAGACTCAGGATGACTCAGGTCAGCCATCAGCAGTGGGGACAGGTCCCTGGCCTCGGCAATGTGGATATGTGGACCCTCCAGTCCCCCCAGGTGCGGGTGGAGGTCCTGACCCTGGGTGCCATTATAAGGTCTGTGTCCTGCAGAGGGAAACATGGGCAGATGGAGGATGTAGTCCTCGGCTACGATGACCTGGAAGGTAAGACATAAAATATTCAATGTTTGAAAAAATTGTTCTGATAAATAATAAATTATAGAACCTGAGGATTCAAACAGATTTGATTTTCAGGATAGATGCTAAACAAAAAATGAGTATTTTTAAAATTTAGTTTGATGTGATTATTTCTGAAGATGTTTTTCTTGACTGAAACTGTACTCAGAAAGTGTATGGAAACAAAGTAAAAGACCAAAACCTCAGCAAGGCTCATTCTTAAAATCCCTTGAGAACATCAGCAAAAAATAAAATAAAAAAAAGTCTCTGGGGAAAAACTGTGCAGCTCTTTTGGGATCTGGAGTTTTTATGGTTCAGTTTGGCATCAAACTGAAGCATACACTTCTAGATAAATGCAGCTATAGCTCTTTAAAGAGAAAAGTGTCAAAGTTTTTGGTTTTTTAATATCTTTGGCTTCCTGTAAAGCAGTCTAGACTGACTTTACAGGAATGTGACTATATAAATAAACTTCCCTTGAGTTCGTTGTAAAAATAAATTCATTAAGTGTGTTTAAAATGACCAAATTTAAGTTGGTCTTACTCAAATCATGTAGTTTACTTCAAATAATGAAGGAAACTAATAAATGACTTCTTTTTTACCGGAATTTTATTTATTTTTTTTGTACTCAGGTAGCCTTTATTTGAGAGTATTTAGACAGGAAAATGTGTAGTGACAGAGATGGAAGACATGCAGCAAAGGTCATCAGGCTGGAATCGAACGTACGACAGCTGTGCTGAGGACTAAGGTCTCCTTATGTGCATTGTGCTCTACCCCTGCACCACCACAGCGTCATGGTTGGTACAGGACCTGTACCAACTAGCATGTAATAATGCTTCAGCATCATTACATCAGACGTAGGATACGAACACGGCATTACTTAATTGTTTCAAATATACTTTTGAAAGTGCACTCTAAGAAGTGTACTCTAAAAATACACTTTTTAGAGAATACTTTTGACATTTTACTGAAATGTCTGGAGAGTTAGATCGGACTGTCCGGTCCAGTACTCAACTGGTTCAAATCTTACATAAAGAAAAGGTATTTCTTTGTTTCAATAGGTAATTTCTCATCAAGGGGGACAGAAGTCACATGTGGCGCACCCCACGGTTCAATCCTAGGACTCCTCTTATTTAATGTCTATATGCTCCCACTAACTCAGGTTATAACAGGAAATAATATTAGCTACCGTAACTTTGCAGATGATACACAGCTCTACATTATGATGTCACCATGTGAGTCGGTACCCATTCCAATCACTGAACAGCTGCTTAGAAAAGATAAATGTGTGGACGTGCCATAACTTTCTCCAGCTGAATTGAAACAAAACTGAAGTTATTAACTTTGAACCAAAAGAGTAATAATCCAATTATTGAATATGACTATAGCTGTTGTATAGTTATATTGGGACTAATTTATCTGTATAGGGTTTGTCAGAAATGAAAATGAACAGCTGTCACACTTTGTGGAACAACCATGTTTGATTTCAACACCAAGTTTGGTGGAGAACCGGAACTTTCCAAATCAGAATTCTGACCTCAGGATGCATTCCAATGGATTTCTCTGACTGTCAAATTAAAAATGATAATTATCATTACTTTGTGATGATAAATGTCAGACATGCTCCCACCCCCTACAACACATTTCTTCCAACCCTTAACAGAATAGTCAGTTGTGACTAACTTTAGATCTGCTGTATTAAGTTCACAGTCTGTTTGATTGATCAAGCTAACCAGTCAAGTTAGCTTGAAACTTGATTGGGACCCCTGCCTGGAAAAGCTAAGAGAAATTGAAGTGACTGCATACTTACCTTTGATAAAGGTGAACAATCCTATTTTTATGTTGTCAGGTTATGTGTCGGATAAACGGTATCTGGGGGCCTTGGTGGGTCGTGTGGCTAACAGGATAGCAAAAGGACACTTTGTGGTGGAAGGAAAAGAGTTCCAACTAGATACCAACAATGGACCAAATGCCCTGCATGGAGGCCTGCGTGGCTTCAACAAGGTAAGACGAACCCTTGGGGAGTGTTTGCTGTTCCTGGACTGGAAACTTTAGCCCCTTCAACGAAACACTTCAAGGTGGGTTCAGAGAAAATGTGAAGCATTTCCTCGTCCAATAACAGGATAGCTACAGTGAGTTTGTCCGCCATTAATTTTTTTTTTTGAAAATAAAAGAAATAGGAGACCAAATTTTTCAGAGAAACCAGCTTGGGCCTGACCTTTGACCTCCCACCATCCTTATAGCTGCCAGGTTGTTTTTCGATGCCATTACTAAGTCAGGAAAACTCTCCAGATATTTTTGGTGTTACTGAGGCGTTTGAATAAAGATCCCTCAGAGAATTGTGAAGCTATATCAAGAAAATAATGTGTTTCAAATATTGAGACATGAATAAGACTTTAAGCAGAGAACTGGAGATCTGAACGGAGTAAAGCAAAGTTGCTTTGTTTTAGCAGAAACCTTAGCGCTTTAACTTTGGTTATGGAACATGTTGGATCTGGGAATGTTGGCTGCCTTTTGGACATTTCTTCTTACATTAAAAGTTAGGAGTTTAAATTTGAATTTGAAGGCCAACGCTTTACAAAAATCAGGAATTGGTCTGTAAGTTCCAATCGGTGCATTGACAAAAGTTATAATTAATAGCATTGTTTTTGTTTTTTTAAGCTAAAACTGATTATGTAATTGCAGTTATTTTCATTATATGTGTGGTCATGTTACTGCTGGTGACAAAAAATGGTTCTCCATGTCAGACACAAAACTAACAGGAAACAGAAATAATTTCCCACATTACCCTGTTAGCTAAATGTCGCAATATTAGATTAATACATCATTATTAAAACAACCAAAATGCTTATCCTTTTTACCCAGGAAGTGTTAAGTTTAATGTAGGACATTGATTAATATTGACATGTTGTTTAATTACTTAAGAGGATTTCTATATCTTGAGAGCTTAACTGTGTTGATAAATGACTGAAGCAACAGGTTGTCAAGAATGCTTTCCAGTTTTTCTTCCAATTCTTGGAGCTTTTTATTTCCTGTAGGTGGAGATTTTTTATCACATCCAGGAGATAAAAACCTTAAGGACCAGATGTGGGGCAACTGTTTGTGTTTGCTTGTCCTATGGGGACGTTTCGAAAGGGAAACTTCTTCTCTTGAGTTCCTCTCTGGGTTTCTCTGTCCAGGAAGTCTGGCTTGCTGCAGAAGTGGAAGGTGGTGTGATCCTCAGTCATACGAGTCCAGATGGAGACCAGGGCTACCCTGGTGAGCTTCAGGTCTCCATCTCCTACACTCTACAGGTAAACATACTCATGTCTCAGCATCAGAACCATGTATCAGAACATTTGCCTCATTTCTTTTCTGGTGAATGTATAAAAACAAGTTTGTGTAGAAAGGATTGTGAAGTTTATAGCAACAATCATTTTAGAAGAGGAAGAAGGATTTTTAGAAAGTCGTTGCTGAAAACACTAGAGGTAGATTAATTGAACAATAAATAAAGATTAAAAATCTACATCTGAGGAGAAGACCATTAAAAACAAAACTGAGTAGAAGTTTGTTGCTGAACTATCAGCTTCAGATGGAGCTGCACTTCCAGATCATTACTCCTGAAAACGAGAAGGTTGAAGGGGGGATTCTATAGGAAGCAGACCGGTTGGGACAGAAAACATCCCGGACTGGACAGCTGCTCGGTTATCAGTTTCCCAGACTCAACTTTCCAAATATCATCTTCAACTTGCCTCAATGTTTTACTGAGTTGATTTTGCACCTGTGTTAGTGAGGTTTGTTTTGTGTTTTCTGCTTAGGGGGAAACTCTAACCGCTGACTACCGAGCCCGCTCCACCAAAGCCACCCCCATCAACCTCACCAACCACTCCTACTTCAACCTATCAGGGCAGGTAAGACCTTGACATCATTCACACCCCGGAAACTTTGCCACATTCGATCACATTACAAACATAAGTCTCTGTGTATTTTGGCGGTCTTTAAATTGGCTTTATTATGTAAAATCAACTTTTTTCAGCTTTACATCATGTTAAAATGTTATTCCCGCATCAAAGACACACTTGGAGTGCTGCATGTTTGAGAACTCATTTAATCTCCACAGCAACCATTCAACTGTGCAAAACGCCTGGGTGGACATAGCCCCGCCTTTGAAACACAGCTTCTCCTCAGACCAGCAGCTTCGGAGCTTCCATCTCACAGAGCAGCTCTTCCCTCAGTTCCTTCAAACTAGCCAACCGCAATTAGCAAACACCTGGTGGACCTGTGCACCTGCTGAGCTTGTTATAGGAGCTACTTCCCAGAGCAACGCTGGTAAAAACGTTGTTGAACGGTTAATGGAGGAGCCATGTTATGATGACTTCCTGAAGGCAGAGTTTCAGAAAGAGCAGGCGTTTTTAAAGAGACAGAGTCCCAATTTTAAGGCATTAAATCACAAAGTCAAATTTCTTTAAAGTTATTTTTGATATATATATAGCACCTCTATGACAACTGAAGGTAACATAATTACATAAATTGACACGACACAAACCACATACTTTTAAAAATACATGATAAGGTTGTAAAAGTCAAGCTAGCATAACTGAGCTATATATCCAGCTTTTGCTTTTTCATTCAAATCTTTTACTGACCAGTGAAAATGTGATTCTTACCTTTGGACCTTATTGCTGAAGTTTTGACAGTTAACAGCAAAACCTCGCGTTCATATTTTGAGATTCTTTGCTTGACGGTTTCATTTTCCCCACCATCAATGTTCCCGACTCAATGCATAGCGATGTCACACACACATCATACAGTCACCATTTGACACAAACACTATTTGCTACATATGGTGATAAATTGTTTCTATATTTGTGTGTTTGTGTTCTTGCATCCCTTGGATGAAGGGAGCAGCAGATATCTATGATCATGAGGTGTCTATCAGTGCACAGTCTTACCTGCCTGTTGATGACACATCAATCCCTACAGGTGAGCGCCTACGTCAGTCCTTCCCTGACATAAACTAGTCTATTTCCTTAGTCTTAAGCTGCTGTACTTCTGACAATAGTGGATTAATGGAAGGAATGCTATTAGAGATTCACCAATCGAAGATTTGTAGGCTGATGTTTGTAAAGTTCTGACCTGCTGATACCAGTTTTAGTCATTTTTGATTTCCCTTTAAAATCCATGAATAAGAGAAAATACTTTTTTCTCTTGTTACGTCCTCCCCCCCTCAAAAAAGATGATTTTCAAGAAAAATAAGTCAGAGGCAATCTGTTGGCAGGAGAGATCCGCCCTGTGGAGGACACACCCTTTGACCTCCGGGTGCCGGTTCCTGTCGGTGTCCAGCTGAAGAAAGTTCCTGGCCTCGGCTTTGACCACAACTTCTGCCTGTGTTCACCCAGAGATGACTGGACAGAAAGACATGCTGCCAGGTTTCCACACAATGCATGATCACACAACAAAAAATGTCCCCGATTCATTCATTTAGTTGATTCTGGAAGGTTAACCTTCTTCCTCGTTTCAGAGTGCTTCACCCCCCCAGTGGGCGTGTCCTGGAGGTGTCAACCAGCCAACCAGGAGTCCAGTTCTACACCGCCAATGTCCTGGACGGCTCCATCAGAGGAAAGGGTGGAGTGACGTATGGGAAGCACAGCGCCTTCTGTTTAGAGACACAAAACTGGCCCAATGCTGTTAACCAGGTATGTCGCTGGGTGGAGAATCACTTCCAATGATTAAATTTAGGAACATATAGCAGAACTGTTATAACTGTAACTTTTTCCTTTGTTTTTTATTCTCTGTTTGCTGCTATTCTTGGCAAGGTCAAGAAAGCAGCATATTGATTTCATATTGAAATCAATATGTTGATTTCAATGGAACAAACCGATATTACTGTTTATTTATAGTAATAAATCAAAGTTATTACTGTTATTTAGGACAGCAACTAATGATTCATTTTAGTAATCAATTATTCTATCAATTATTCTGACAATTCAAATAAGCTGATTAAAAAATTGGCATCTCCTGCAGATTTTTTTATTTAACCACTTAAGCCTTTTTTTATTACACAATATTGGAAATACATTAAAAACAAAAATAAGATAATAATTCAATTACTTTTTTGAATAAGAAAATAACACTTTTCTTGCTGGAAATGCAGTAACGTAGCATTCCTGTAATGTATGAATAAGACATTAATAATAACCAGGGAGAAACTAGATGAATGAATAATTACACTTTCAGTCGATTCTCCTGGTTATACAAAAGGATCTGTCCACTTTTTAAAGAAGAGAGCCACCTCCCTAACACTCGCTGCTCTTTCTGCCCATTCTATCGAAATATGTGGTTTAATCAAAAACGTGTGTTCTTAAGTCATGTCTGTGTTGCCAGGCCAAAGGTGGTGGGGTGTGTGTGTGTGTGTGTGTGTATGTGGTATAAAGGGGTGTGTCTGTGTGTGTTTAGGCTTCCTTCCCAGACTGCCTCCTGCGTCCCGGGGATGAATACCATCATGTGACTCGCTTCACCTTCACCACCGTCTGAGCAACAGTCAGGACTCCAGCGCTGACCTCTGACACATATCTAGGTCAAAGCTTGCTTTATGACTGCTGTTGATGTGAATTTCTTCAGCATAAATTGTAATAAAGTTTTGTCATTTAAACTGGTTATGTGATTATGTGAAGTAGCTCTGTTAGCTATTACACAAATACATCATTTTTAAGCCATGTGCAGCAACACATTTGATGTGTTGTTAATAATGATGCACCAGATATTGGTTTGGTTTCACTTTCCAAAGCAATATCTGTTACGCACCCTGGAAGTGAAAACAGGGCTGAATTGACTTAAAACTTTGTTTTAAACACAGACATAAATATACTGAATTACAAATGTATTTGATAATGCTGTACTTGTACAGCACACTTGATTACATCACTAGCAATTAGAAGTAGAACAACCAATGTCAAATAAATAATAAATAAACTGAAGTTATGGAACTAAAACTATTAAAGATGTATTAAATATTCTATTCAAATTTTCTAAGAAATTATGAATGTAGGGTTTTCTTTAGCAATAACTACAACATATGCATGCATATTGATATCTGTATGTTTAGTTTTAACCTTATTTGAGAAAATCCACAATATGTCCAAATTTGCTCACATAATATTGCTTTTAAAAATAAGTCAAGCTAAAATAAGTCATTTAAAGGCCCACGATGAGAAACACTACATCAAAAGTGACTCTCAGAAAAAAAATTCTGCAAGAATTAATTTTTGTATTACAAACATCAAATCTAGACATGTATTTAATGTCTCATGTCTGAAGAGGGCGCTGTTTCGTGGAGTATACACTCTTGTGAATCTGCTTTAAAATACACTGATAAGGGAAGGTTTCCCGGGAAAAGTGTCACTACGCCACGTTTGGTAAACAGTCTTTTTTTTAAATTTGTTTAATTATTCATAGAGCACCTATTTTAGCCTCATAGCCTGGTTAAATTTTATTTCCCTTATATGAAATCATAATTTAAAAAAATGCTGTGATATTTTCTTATGTAATATTTGTTTGATACTACGTTTTTGATGTCAGAAAACTCCTCAATGGTCACTGAAATAACTTGTAACTGGCAAATGTCATGATAAACGCACCCACCTCCCCCTCGAATATATATATATATATATATATATATATATATATATATATATATATATAATTGAAAAACATTTCTAGAGAAGTGCAAAAGAGTCCTGAAAAAATGAGAAACTATTCTCACAAAGTGTGTGTTGGTCATTGTCATTGTCATGAAACAGGAACAGAGAGCTTTGAACTCATGCAGCGGGAGGAAGTGGAGCCCTGCATCGTGCTCAGCTTTCAGCCATATTTTGCTGTTGCGGCAGCAGCAGCAGCATGGACCTGGAACCACAGGTTGCAAAATGTCCCCTTGCTCATCTGATCATTACCAAATTATTTATCCGAACAGTGAGCTAACAATATGTAAAGCAGGGGTCCCCAAACTTTCTCCTGTGAGGGCCACATAACTTGTCCCTTCTCTGATGGGGGGCCGGGGTCAGTTTGTAACAGAAAAAGTGTGACGATTGTAAGAGTGCTAAACATAAAAATGTATTGTTTTTCAGAAAGCACAATCAAATAACCTTTTCTGGATTCTTCAGAGAACAAAAGTCAGGAAATAACACTATTTATGAAATAAATAATAACCAAATAACACTGGGTTCTCCACATAAAAAAAAGGGTTAGGGTCAATTATATGCATGTATAAAATAGTTACTAACTAGTAGTTAATAATAAATAAAGTTCATTACTAAGGAACATTTATTTTATTGCAAAAGTCCAACTTATCAAATAAAAATGCACATATATGAAAATATTCTGGTATTGTTCAGGGGGCCGGACCAAATGTGGAGGCGGGCCGCATCTGGCCCGCGAGCCGTAGTTTGGGGACTACTGATGTAAAGTATCATCTTCACTATTTAGGACAAAGCTGCAGTTTGGGTTTTAAGATGTATTGGGTCTGAATCTCATGCTGCGAAATAGCCAACAGTTTGTCTTTACGTTACATACTGATGGACCTATGAGGCATCGATGGCTTAGTCGATAGAGTTATCGATTTGCAATTGGAAATTTGTAGGCTTGATTTCAGCTTCCTCCTATCACATGTCTGATTCTACATCAAATTCCTTGTTTGCAAAAGTACCAGGCATTAAATTTAATTTAGATGTCTGGGGTGTTAAAGGGTTTTCCAGCATGAATAGCCTGATTAAGGACAGGCGTAGGCATGTCAAATGGATTTGAATCTTTAAATGTAATTAAATGTTGTAACTCATATTAATTCACATTCTTCAAAGAGTTATTGTAGAGAGTGACTCAGATTTCCTTTTTGTGCTTATTAATATGGTTGTTAACATCTGATAAGAATTTTATGTCAGTAATGTTTAAACTTAGACAAATGACAGATTCATCATTTTCTCCATTTGTAATAAACTGAACTAAGACCAATATAACAACAAACCACTTTTACTGTTACATATGGAAGCGTCTGAAAAACAAAGGATGCTTAGCAATCCCATCTGAAATATCTTGGTGTTATGCTTTAATTTTATAATCATATTTGCTCTACCAATTAAGTCCATAGTTGTTCAGAGACAACATATTTATTTAAAAATGTGTCTGTAATTTTTGATTTTTAACATAACTTCTCTGAATTCACATTTAGATTATTTTCTCCAAGTCTGTCATCTGTGCGTGTGGGTGTGTGTGTGTGTGTGGACCTAACATCCCCTCCAAGCACCAAGCCCCTCTTTGGAGCTGTGGTTTCCAAGCTTCCGCCTCACAGAGGTGGAGTTATGGTGGAGGGCTCACAGAGCAGCCCTCCACCATAACTCCCCCACTCAGCTCCTTCAGACTAGCCAGCAGGGATTAGCAAGCTCCTGGTGGAACTGCACATCTGCTGAGCTCATTATAAGAGCTACTTCTTTAAAAAGTTGGTAAAGGGTTAACAGAGGAGCCATGTTGTAATGACTTCCTGAAGGTGGAGTTTCAGAAAGAACAGGAGTTTTAAAGAGACAGAAACCCAATTTCAAGACATTAAATTACTAAGTCAAATTCTGTTCAGTCATATTTGATATATGTAGCACTTCTTGAACTGTTTTTAACATAGCTACTTGATTGTGTTATAAAATGGCACTATGTGACTGGACAATACATAATACTGTCCCTTTAAGGCATTATGTGTTTCTTTCTTAGGTATTTTTGCCCTTTCTGTGCTCAGCTGGTTCCCATGTCACTAATCACCTCCCCAGCAGTTATCAGCTAGTTAGTTTCCTTCATTCAGCATCCGATTGTTCTGTTAGCTGCCAGGTGTGTTTGCCTTTCCATCAGCCCCAAAACTACTCATCCAGACCAGCAACAGTTTTGAGCAGGTTGAGAAAGTAGAACTACAATAATGACTTGAATCTGTGCAGCAGTGCAGCCATGTTAGCCTGACTTGGAGGATGGACAGACTGGGATCTGAGCTGCTACTCTGAGTGAGGATTTCCCATTGAAACACATCCTCCCTGAATGGGGTGCTCAGACATGAAACACTTCCTGAAAAGAATGGCACTACGTTCCCGTTACGAATCCCTCTGGCAATTCCATAACCTACTTCTCATATTTCATCATTAAGATGTTTTTTTTCAGGCCACTGATGAAGGAAGAGCCGATTTTTTATTAATAGTGCTGTTTACAAATGGATCACCAACGCTCAACACAGAGTAAGCTTCATGACAATGTATTTGGCAAATAAAACACACATGCAAACACACACAACAGACTCTTGAAATCATTAACTTCTTACCTGGTAATAAAATGTTGTCTATACAACTTTAGATGAAGGAGCAGATTCATTTAGTACTAGTACCTAGTACTAAATCTGCTGGTACCTGGGTTAGTATCTATGGTGCTAACCCAGCACCGTAGGTACTGGGTTAGGGTTGAACCCAGAAACATTTGGAGCAATCACCCATACTGTACAGGACTGGTTTCAACAGAAAACCATATGAATTACTTCTTTTGTCTGTCAACACTTACTGTATCACTTTAAGATGCTTAGGCAATGCTTGCATTCTGCCCTTAGGTTTCCCAACAGCTTTGAGTTACTGGATTGCTTCACATTGGTATTGTTCTCTTTTCACATGCACGTTCATACTTTCTTTGTTTTGCAAAGACAGACGACAGATAACCTTTACAGCTGAACCCATAACACCAGAACAATCTATCAATATCAAGATTTTTAGACAACGTGGACACTTTCACTTGTTCTCATGAGTGGGCGCCCTCAATGGCAACTAAAGGCGGTTTGGATATTATTTGGGGAATCATATCAACACCTCCAATGCTCCACTTGAGAAAGTAAAGTTATTTGGTTTCTCTTTGTTCAAAAAACCCAAAGCAATCTAAGAGATTGAAGAAAAAAGAAAAAATTTCCCTCAGAGCCCCCAACCTGCCAGAAAGGGATCAGTAATCTGCAGGGAGAATCACCTGAATGGCCCTGCCATCTAAAAACAAAAACAAACAAACAAACAAACAAAAAAAAGAACGAAAAAACTTATTTCAAATAAATTGATAAAAGTCCAACATCAGTATTTATTTTATGTAAAAAAAAAAAAAAAAAAAACATCCTTCGTTGGTTAATACCGATGAAGGTAGGTTTAGGTTAATACTGATCCACCAGCATTTCCTTACATAAGTTAAATGATTCTATGCTTAGAGCAATGTAGTTAAATGGATCACTTCCTATTAATGATTCAGTGAACTGTTTATCACAACAACACAAGTGTCATGCCTTTGATTTCTTCCTCTGCTATTTCCTGTCCGCCTCTGAATCTTTGTCCATCATCCCTGTCTCTAGTCCCCCGCTGCAGGACTCGGAGACGCTGACGCCTTGTCGTCGACCAATCACGTGCCGTGTTTCCAGTGCGCTGAAAACACTCTCCAATAATAAGAAGCGCGCGGGGCGGGATGTGGCGGACCCCTCACACCTCCACACTCAGAAATCTGTGGCGTCGCAGATCCTCTGTGAATCCGACAGGAGCCCGGACCGGTGACGCAACGCGGGACAGGTACACGGAGACGCGCAGGCCGGGAGGCTGCTCGCAGTGGAGACACGGACAACTACTGGAATGGACGTGTAGGAGCGACGGACAGCAGAGCCTCTCCTCCCCGCTCCCTGACAGCTCTACCGCAAGCCGCGAACATGTCGACGGTGGAAGCAGGCGGTCAGCGCGAAGAAGGGGAGTACGGAAGAGCTGCCAAGCGGCTGAAAATGGAGGAGCCGCCGCTGGAGGAGAAGGAGGACAGAGCGGAGGATGAGCTGGAGGAGGGGGAGGACTCGGACAGCGGGTCGCTGCCAGGTAACGGGGAGGCACAGACGGACAGTCGGGCCCGATGGAGCGGCAGGCAGTTCGGTTCAGGGCGAAAGGTAAGGAGAGCAGGGATGCTATTACCTAAGCTGACGGAACCGAGCAGCACCGCAGAGGCTGGCATGCGCGTGCGCGTGGCTTCTGGTTTGCTGCTGTTGTGTGTGTGTAGGGGGGGGGGGGGGGGGGTTGTCAGAGAGCTCCGCTCAGCAGTCTCTCCAAGCTGCCGGTCACTGGTTGCTCCATGGAGGGGGTCTGTCTGCATCATCCCGCAGGTTGATGGAGTCAGCATCCACGCGTCTAGGCTCCGCGGTAGAGCCCAAAAGAGGAGATACCTGGCAGGCAGCCTGGCCTTCACTGGAGAAGGAAGGAGAGAAACCAAGCTCTAATCTGGGTTTGGCTATAAAGCTGCTGAAAAGTTCCTCTGAACCAATTCACCAAAAACACCGAGTAACAATATAGATCATATTTCCATCTTTAAGTACAAACTAAATGATGGCCTGTTAGTGTACCATGCACACTGTTAGCCGTGAAAAAGAGGAGGCATGTCACTAAAATTAAAATAATAACATTTTCACACCTTATAAAGTCAAAACAAGTGAAGCAGCAGGAGAGCAGAGTGATGCTGGATGTGTCATTAACCACAGGATGACTTAATCCTGTAACGCCCAGATTGGCTCAAGTTTGTTTGTTTTGATGATATGGAGCAAATGTGTGTGTCTGAAGAAAAGACAGATGTATATCTTCACAGTAAAGACATTCAAGAGTCAAAAAGATTACTTTTAAAAATATATTGATTATCAGATTATCAGAGATTACTTCTCTTGAGCATATCACATAACTGTTTTGTGATTTGAATGACGTAATGGAATTTGAATTCGCAAAAGTAAATAAATGTTTTAACCACTTAACCTGCAACGGGCCTCCCGCGTGCCATTTTTCCTACGGGGTGATTAGCTGTTAGTTGAGTAAAATAATCAACAGGATAAATCAAACATGGACTCATTTACTTCAGGGATAAGGTTTTAAAATCTTCAGTGTCAGATTGTACTTTTTTTAGTTGAATTAAAAAAATGTTTTGTTTTTGGTGGCTTTTTCCACAGTAATGTTACTGTTATTACCAGATAATAACCTTACTGTTCAGGAGACAGTATTACATCATACATAGCTGTAGACCTGTTATTTTAGTGTAACATCAAGTTGATCTATATTTATCACAAAAGGTTAAGAGTATATTTAACTGTAGTTCTTTCAGACTTGCTGCTTTCCATACAATCTGACTGTCAGGATTCACCTCCAGTTGCAGTGAATAGTTCCTCCTGAAGGCTTTTCAGAATCAGCGATACAGTTCATCTGGAAAGTATTCACAGCTTCACTTTTTCAACGTCTTGTTGTGTTACAGCCATATCAGTTTCTTTCCTCGAAATTCTACAAATTCCAGTATGACGATGTGGAAAAAGGTTTTTGAGATTTTTGCAAATTTCTTAAAAAATAAAACCAAGAAATCACTTTTACATAACTATTCACAGCTTTGCCTAGTACTACTTTATTGATCCACCTTTGGCATCAATTCCAGCCGCCAGTCGTTCTGAACATGATGCTATCAGCTCAGCTCATCCATCTTTAGGCAGCTTGGTCCGTTCTTCTCTGCAGTTTTGCTCCAGCTCCATCAGGTTGGATGGAAACGTCTGCCAGTCATTTTCTGACCTTTCCAGAGATGTTCAGCTGGATTCAAGTCTGACCAGTCTTTGTCTAATCAGACCAGAGAATCTTGTTTCTTCTAGTCCGAGAGTCCTTCAGGTACTTTTTGATAAACTCCAGTCGGGGTGCCATGAGCCTTTTATAAAGGAGTTGCTTTCATTCAACCACTCTTCTATCCAGGCCTGATTAGTGGATTGCTGCAGAGAGAAATTCTAGGTCTTCAGACAATTCATTTGATTTCATGCCTGTTACTTGACCTCTGACCTGTACAGTCAATTGGGGAACTAAGAGACGTGTGTGACTTTCTAAAACAAGTTCAATGAACTGAGTTTATGGGACAAAATTTTTGGTGTTCAGTTCTTCTCTAAACTTTTAACTGCACTGATTGATGACAAGATTCAATTGGAAGGTGTGAGTGATTGAATCAAAAAGGCTTTTTTTGTAAAGAGACGATACTTGTGAGTTAGTTCTATAGAAATTGAATTAAACTGAACGTGTTTGGCTTCATTTCTTACTTTGGTTTCAAAATGACTCAACCGAGACACAGACATAATGGTGCTTTTTGACTGGTCCGAGGCATTCATGACTTGAGGGGATGACCAATTGTCACAGCAGCTGCACTTAAGCTGACACTGGATTTTTGAAGATACTTCAACGTCCTGCATGCAGTTTACCGCATAAATTATTATTAGCATAAATTATTATTAGGGAACAGAGACTTTGAACTAGTAACACTCTGAACAAAAGAAGTTCAGCTCAATACTTTGTCATCATGTCAACAGTCGTGGTTTAGATGTGTTGATCAAGATTATCTAGTGATGAGACTAATACACCAAGAACGAGGTGACATAATACATACAGGATGTCCTCTTTAGTGCCGTTTTAAACATGTGCAATCTAGTGGTTTTAGCTGTTCTCACTCTGACCTATGGTCTCAAACCTCAGCCTGACTGATCAGAACTGAAACCAATGAGGCCTAACAACTTCCAATGCAACCCTTTTTTTCAAAACCCAATAATGAGTGAATCAGTGCCAGGTTTGGATCACTTAGAGGATTATCCTCTAAGAATAATAGACCTCACCATGTTGTTGGGGAAGATGTTTTCCCATGTACACTGCTCAAAAAAATAAAGGGAACACTTAAACAGGTGTTTCACACTTAAAGTGTTCCCTTTATTTTTTTGAGCAGTATATATATATTGTCAAGCATTCTGTTCTGGCATAAAAATTGTTATGGTGAGGCATCTTCAAAGCTTCTTTCTACGGATTAAATTCAGCCTTCTTTGACCATCCTCTGCCCACAGGTTGCTGCTGAACAGTGGGTGAGTGGGAGGAGGTGAGAAGCAACAGACTCTGATCTGCTTTTCCTCATGAAGGACAAGGAGAGGAGCCATGTGCATCTCCCAAGAACTGCACAGAGGACATTCAGTGTGGTGTGTTCACTTAGAGGGCACTAGATAAACTGTTTGCAGAGAGAGATTTGGTCGAGTTTTCCAGAGATTTTCATTGATGGCTTTAGATGCTGCTCAGCTCTTCGTATAAGTTGTCGTTTGCTTTACTCTGATACACCTATATACTTTAAAGCGGGGTTAGGTTCTACAACAACATCCCAAACTTTGAACATTTCCCAGAGTCGATCCATCATCTGGACATAGAGACAGGATGGACCACCTGAAGGCTTACCAAGACATGGACGTCCACCTGGACTGACAGTCTGGGTAAGGAGACTGAACATTAGTCAGAAAAGCAACCAAGAAGACCACGGCTACATTGGAGAAGCTGTCCCCCACTCAGGTGGGTGTTGGACATCCATCTATTTATACGAAACAATCGGACTGCATCTTCCAGCATTCATTGCACTGCTAAAACTTGCACCTGCCCTAAAACTCATAGCTGAACAGATAAGAATTGCCTTTGGCGCTTTGCCTCTAACAGAGATTTGCACGAACAGTTCCTCCTGTTTGGTTGGATAGAGAAACTTAATACAGAATAGTACCTTCGAAGTGTAACCTGGAGAACTTTTAGAGTAGTATGGACATACTGAGTTCGTCCATTAGACTGAAGTGGGAGCCTTAGGAAATCCCCATCATGTGCAGCGGACCATAGAATCCCGTTGGAAGTGACCTGTGCATAAGTCGACTCGCGGCTCTTCCTAAATAGCCATGCAGCTGTTGAATCTTTCTCTTGGTTCAGTCCCTGGACATTATCTAGAATCTGAGTGAGTCTGGTCAGTTCATTGTAAGGTTGGAGTTTCATTTAAGGATGCATTCACACCAACCGTTCTTAGTCCACTTTAATCAAACTGTAGCTCGTTTTCCTAGAAAGTCTTGTTCATTTGGGGAGGTATGAATGTGCAGTCAGAGTTAGGTCTACAGACCTGGGTCTCGGTTTGTTTAGAGCCCTTTGGTCTGTCATCACTTTGTCTAGTTTAAAGCTACAGTAGGTCTAAGCACATGTTGGATTTATGCTTCTGTTCTGAAAGGTCTTGCTCAGGTCTAGACATCATCTCAGGCTCTGACACTCGCCCACCCTACCGCCCTTTTCTACGCCTCTTTCCTCCTCATATGTCTTCCTGAGCGGCAATATCACTGTATAATTTGTTCTGCTAATATTTCATTTTGTGTTTATTAGTCTTGAAGAACGGCCTCGTCAAAGCATAGACCTAGTTTATTTGAGAATTTGAGGAAATACTTGATTATTTATAGACACTTTATCTACTCAGACTGATCTTGAGCTGTTTTGTACAGCACAATAGTCAAAAACTTCTGTAGATTTTCAAAGCTGACAGAGCTTTGAAGATCTCTATCAGACCACGTATTATTTACAAGAAAGTGAAAATTGAACCGGGTGTTTTATTTGTCTTGCTGACCATTTTATTTTGTGCCAATAAAGTCAGAAAATGGATACTGAAGATGCCAAGCATGATACAGCATGATATGAACTAGCTTTACTGTGAGTATCACTAACTGTGTTGCAGGATAATGGCGAAGACTCCCATCTCATCTCTCCTAGTCCGGTTGTTCATGTCAGGGGTCTCTGTGAGGCCGTGGTAGAAGCAGACCTAATCGACGCCCTGAAGAAATTCGGACCAATATGGTGAGAACGCATCCACTGTTTCTGTGTTTTATATTATGTTGTGGAGCAGGACTCCACAAGGACTCAAAAAAAACAGACTCATGCAATATTTAAGTTTATATATATAATTAAACGAATATTGTAATCAGATGTATCAGCAGTATGTGTCCACACGTGTGTGTATTAAGAGCCATAACCAACTCACTGCTCCACAAGGAGCAGTGAGTTGGTCCTTTACCAGGATTTGGTCCAGGATTTGGTCCCCACAAGGAGAAATGTTTTTTTTGGGTTAGGGGTTAGGTTTAGGACTAAGGTGATAGGGTTAGGCTATAGAAATTAATAGAAGTCAGTGGAAAATCCCCACACAGATAGCAAGACAAATATGCGTGTGTGTGCCAGAGAGAGAAAAAACTCATTAATGATTCTGTACATCACAGCAGTTATATTTCATGTTGGCTTCACAGCTACAAACCTTCTAATTGTTCTGATGTTTTTATACATATTTTTATCTATGTCTAATAAAGCATGGGAAATATGTAATAAGAAATAAGATTACAATATTTTTACTTGTTACCCTGACATTTACAGGTTGTCTCCATGAATAAATAAATCCATTTCTGATATATCACCATGGCAACCTCAGCTGGGCAGCTTCTCAGGACCAACTCAGTGAAGGCTTCGCAACTGGAGTTAATTTGAAAACACTGACCAGTCAGTTCTGTTAGGAAATGGATAAAAAAAACTAAAGACAGCTACAGTCATTAATATTAATACTAATATCTGAGATTTACTCAAATGCTCAGTTTTGTTATGGTCTGTGCCAGCTGGACATCTTGGTCTACTCCAGGTGTTGCATAACTTCACAGACTGACTCAGCCGCTCCCCCACTTTCAGCTGGACGCAAAAACACCGGACATCTTTAACACTAGCTGGTGCCAGTTTCTCTTTGAGGATTATAATTAACAGCTTTCAAAACAAGTTTTTCCTCACCTGTAATATAATGACCATTATAATTAATTATTTCAATGGCAGAGGTGATATGTCTTTTTAATCAGTCTTTTACATCTTATGTATTAGCACAGACAACTGCTGTGCAACAGGGTTTGCATCGGTGCTCGACTTATGCAGCTAATTAGGATCAATAGTTTATTATTAATACAGTTAAAGGTTCTTGTAATTGAAAGAAGTTGGAGCATCAGATGATTACCAAAAATCATTAGCCAAACTCGTCAGTCTCTCGTGAACGGGTGAATTCACAAATTGTGTTGTGGAGCAGCTGAAGTAGAGCCGGTGGATAAAGGGGACATTAGTTGGATTTGGCAGAAGGGAGAGCCGACTGGCCCATTTACACTGATGACCTTCTTTCTCTTTACTTTGTCTCCTTTTTATCATTTTGTAGTAAATTAGTTTTATACAATCATTCTCTGTGTGGAAGTGTCTTTATGAACTTTAGTAGTTTTCAATTCAAAAACCCCTTTTGCGGCTAAATTGAATAAATAGACATATGAGCTCAGATATGTATTATTTTTAATCTGTTCTTCAGATTCTTCAGCCATCAGACTTGTGCAGCATGTTATTCTATTCATTCAGCTTCCCAGTGCTTCAGTAACTCCTGGTTATTCGTGGAACGTCTTTTGGAATGTGGACAGTGGACTCTGACATTAGTGTTGGGGACGTCTGTTCTGCTGCTACATGTTCTACATTGATATGATATTTTAGGCTTGTATAGCTTAACAGCTAGGTTAGCACAACTTGAACACAACAATAGACTTTTCTATTGTCCTATCAGATTGGTTTTTGTAGCAAAAATGAGCCCCCAGTGGGCTAAGAAAAGCATTTCTGTCACCAATCGCTGTTGTTAGCAAATGTTGCTTGTGCATCAGATTTACAGGTGAACCAGAAATGCATGAATACAAAGGCTCTGGACGGACTCTCTCTATATAAAAGAAAAGAAAGCAATTAATTATGTATAAATCTTTTACACATTAAAACATACGTTTTAAACAACTTCTAGAGGAGACATGCCACAGCATGAACCTGTCTGCGTGCTCTAACAGCGGTTTGACATTCATGCTAAAATCTGGTTCACAGAGCCAAACACTAGTTTTAAACATGAAATAACCACAAAGCACAAGAAGAATGAGAGCTATCTGGGCCCAACATGTCTGTTATCCAGAGAGTTTAGAAACATTGCATCATGTAGAAGGAGGAGAAAGGGTTTACTGTTTTACAATATGAGCATTAAGAAAACACCACATTATTAAAGTATGCAAAGATGTTGGTATCAAAAATAAGATTTCAACATTGATTAGCTCCATGATATTAGTAAAATACACTGAGTATTATTGCTTACTGTCTTGTGCAGCAATAGGCTCTGGTTTGGCTATGAATAATTATAAATAATTACACAGGGCAATTATTAACAAAACTAGCTATTTAGATCAAAATTACCTTGTCGGGGCACCAGGTGATTGTCAGAAAAATAACAGCCAAATAGTTCAATTTCAGCTATTGCTTCTATATACCTGCTTAGGTATTAAAATAACAATCGATGAAGTTAAAAGTCCAACACCAGCTCTACACAGAAAAATAATGACAGATTACTTCTCTTTAATATAAGTTTATTATCCAAAATGATTCAACTTTCCAGTTATACAGACTCACTAAGCTAATATAACTCAACTAAATTACAAAGTAAAACAGTAAAAATATGCCCAATAAAATGATGCACACAGTTTAGTATGAACTGTGAATGTTGAGAAACTAGATTTATTTAAACAGCCCTTTTATCTGAGACGACCATAAAGAAAACTAAACCTTGAAGGATTAGAGGTTTTCCCTATGTTTAGTTTATCAAGTCTAATTGCTTAAAACAGAATCCCCATCTCCTTATAAAAAACTATTATAGTTACCAATAAATAAAAGATATAACAAAGTAGCACCTTTAAATTCAATCCAGTTTTTAATGGTTTTTACCTGCTCTGTCTTCTCAAGTCCTGTCAAGTTTCTGAATGCTGAAAGGCTGTAGCACACAATGGTATTACATGATTTTATAAAAGTCACTTTTATAAAAACATCCTTCCATGACTGTGATGAGCCTAGCAGATCATGCATTTCCTGTTATTGTTTCTCAGCTGTTTAGTTGTGAAACCTTGCTCTGGACTGAACTGATCTTCACTCCGCATCACGTCCATGTTGTGTGTTCATGTTGTTGTTGGATTGTCCTCAGACAGACCATGAGTGTCTAACTTTGTTGCAGATCAAAATTAGACAATTAAATACATTAATAATCAAGTAGATAAACATGAAAGCAGTTCTCTAACTATTGAGAAACATGGCATGCTGAACAGAACACACACTGAGTGAGCAGTTCCTTTTTGTTGCCAGCCGTTGCACAATCAAATGTTTTGGTCACTAATACAAAGTCTTTCATTCTGAGATGTTTGCATAAGATGTTGTTGACTTTTTCCTGCAGAAATCCAGAAAAATGTAATGAAATTGAAAAGATCTGAGAGCGAAGTGTGTGTTTGTCATTTCCTATCCATATATTTCTTTCTTTTTCTCTCCAGCTATGTGATGATGATGCCCTTCAAGCGTCAGGCCTTGGTGGAGTTCTCTGCAGTGGAGAGTGCTGATCGCTGTGTGACCTGTGGCGCCAAGGAGCCGGTGTACATCGCAGGTACTTCCATTCCTCTGCTGGGATATTTTTGGAGAACTCCGGCTTGTATGAAGCGCACAGTTGTCCTTAAATCTTTTGCAATTCTTTATTTTGAGTTGTAAAAGGGAGATTTAAGACTAACACTAAATGGTTCGCATATTTGTGGAGAGAAATGGTCTAATCCAGTCGGAAATCTGAATAATCTGAATGATGTTTAGTATATGTCCAGGACCACAAGTCAGCTTTGGCCAATTGTTAGCCTTCAACTTTAGGTATTTCTGTATTTTCTTAGATTAAGTTCTGTCAGAGGGACCGTTAACTTGATTACTCCTGGATGATGGTGATGATTGAGGTTTGCAATCTCAAGGTTGTAGATTTGATTCCTCCTGCTACATGTCAGTGTGCCTCTGGGCAAGGCACTTAGCCTCAAGTTGCCTACCAATCAGTTGTGCGTGTTAGTGAAAATGGGTGAATGAGTCTGTAGTGTAAAGCACTTTGAGTGGTTTGTATGATTGGAAAGATGCTTTGTAAATTCAATCAATTAATCAATCAATCAATTTTACTTGTATTGTACAGCTCAGCAACACAGCAGTTCAAAGTGCTTTACATCATAAAACGCAAAATTACAGTCATCAAAGACACTACACAGTAAATCAGTAAACTTTGCATTTTTCCTGGTAAATTGAGTCCATATACCATTCACATGTCTAATTACCAACCAGTTTAAAGATAATGGACTTGGGTCCAATTGTTCTGATGTGTTTGTGTTTTGACTGATGTGTTAACTAGGACAACAGGCTTACTTTAACTACTCCACATCGAAGCGAATCACCAGACCAACAAACGCTGACAACCCAAACAGCGGCAACAAGGTTCTGCTGCTGTCCATCCAGAACCCGCTCTACCCCATCACTACGGTAATCATACACACCTTCATTTCAAACACATACAGTCATATCTGACTGTTGCTGGTACGTAACTGGGCCTTTGGGAACCTTAGAGACAAACATCTGGGTTAGCCGTTGGCTAAGAGTCGGATGGTCTAAATATCTTCCTGGATGATGTCTTTCTGTTCCTGGAGTTTGTATTTTTTTCTGAGTCTCACAGGTTTTCATGTCTGATTCAGTAAAAAAAATGCATCTTCAGACTTTAGACTGTACATGTAGGAAATAAAAGTACATTTTGTACTGTTTCTGGCATAATTTTTATTGGGTCTCTTTGTTTCCTTCTTATTTTTCCTCTTTAAAACACATGCTTTTCTTACATGAAACTGTTTTGTACACTGTGCACCTTATAAAGCTTACATTGAACAGGCTGTGTGCCTTTAAATGATGTAAACAAGCGCTATAAAGGTTTATGCACAAACCTTTATATTTTTATAAACATATTTTTATGTTTTACTTCTGGCACTGGTATGAACTTTTACAATCTATCATCGGCTACCACACGCAATGTCACAGCTTCTCACACTTACTATTTACGAAATAATCTATCTTAATACTGGAGAAGCTACAGTGTACAGAGTGTGTAGACAGACGTCAAAGTCACTCTGACTTGTTAATTTCTGGTTCGTTTTGAGCCCAGCGTGGAGAGTCTGAGTTATGTATGTTCCTCACTGTTCAAAGAGTGAATATGAGCAGGACCGTGAGTGTGCAGGAGCTGTGATTGGTGCTCTTATGATGTTTGCAGTGACACTCAGCAATGGAGAACCTCAAGATTTGGATGGACTCAAATAAACTCATATATTTTAATTTAGTCTTTTAGAAATTAATTGCTGGCCCAAACATAATGAGAACAATTCAGTTGAGCTGATTAGTTTGCAATGTGGACAAATCTCTCTACATTGTGCCGTTTTATTCTTATTTTTTAAACATGCAACCTTTTGAATTTAGGTTATGCAGTCAACCTATGTAAAGCAATATCCATACATGAACTTTATTGAAAAGAAAAATCCAAAGAAAAAATAAAATACACACATACCAAACTAATATTATATAGTTCTGGTGTTTCTTTCCAGAACAGTACAAACCTCTAACTCTGATAGAATGTTGGCCAGAGCTGGACCATTTCTCTTTTCTTCACTGCTGACCATTCTTCAGAGAGACATGCTGCTGGGAGCATTGCAAAATCACATTGCATTTCAAAAGTTGAGTAGCTCCACTGCAGTGGTTGAGATGTTCTTTGGTGTTTGCAGTTTATCAAGGAATCTAGTCTGCTGATAATCAAATTGCTTACACTCAATTATGGCAATATTTGAAGTGAGTACAATAACTGCAAGAACCACACAGGGTTCTTGCAGTTTTGCCCCGGTCCTGGGCAGACCGGGGCAGAACCAGTTAAACCAAGCCTGTGGAAAAGCAACTTCAGATATTCTTTTTACCATTACTTTAACTCTACAGCAGTGTTTGAAGCTTTTATAAGTTTGTAGCATTAGGGAAGCATCACCCAATAGACATTGTTTTCTGACTTGTGCCACAGAACACTCACCGTACTCCCACTCTGATCAGTGACCATATAGTTGTGTGACAGATGATTTGTGTTTGCATGCGAAGCTGTGCAGCGTTTGCAGTCTTGATGACAGCAGCGCTATGGAGACAGCAGCAGATGATGGCAGGACATTAAAGGCGTGGAGGCATAAGGAAGCTAAACAGTAGTTAATGTAGAAGAGCATCACTGTCTGTCTCTAAAGGAAGAAGGGTTGAGGAAAAACTGTTTGATATTCCTTCAGGATGTTTAAACCTGTTTTAGCCAGTGATTAATACTAAAATGTAAATCGACTGTTGAGCACAATTTTGGAACCGACTAAGATTGAAACAGTCCAGTGAGTCAGATTCAGCTGGTTGTAGTCCCTGACTGCCTAGTAACATGCTAAGAATTTACTCCATATTTTCTCAGCAGATTAAGCTAAAGACTGCATATCTTCACATTGGTTGACGTGACATTGCATTACACCAAGTGGAAACCACTCACTCTGATCACATCTGGTTGGTTGTTGTTTCTCTACACAGTGATAAAGAAGAGCCTAAGTTGTAGGCAATGGCGGTTGTGTGTAGGACTTTCTGAGGCTTGTACAGGAAGAGCAGAACCGGTTTAGATTACTTAGCTGTTCAACACTTGCATGTTACTATATGACACAGACAAACATGATAAAACAAACTTTGCACTTTCTGTTCGTCAGACACAAGATCTGCTGATTGAGAACCATCTACAGGGTTTCATCTGCATTCTGGAAAATCATAATATGTGTTGGACCAAGTCAGGCATGATGTGTTGTTATCTGTTAAAGAAACGTTAGAGGAAAGGAAAGCATTGTGGTTAGAGAAAAGCTAGCGATCCTCTTCACACCCGGGGTGGTGAGAGAGCTCACAACTGTTTGTTGAACTGACTGGTTAGAGGAGATGAACAATAGTTCAGTCTGGGAAAGGAGCTGGTCCTACAGCCATGTGATGAGTCAGATGGACAAGCTCAGACCTGTTTCCAGTTCACCTTTAACAGTACACCTCTACACGTGCGCACACGCACACATGATATGATTGTGTGTGTATTTCAGTTTTTAATACATTTTTAAGCTCACTATATAGATGAAAGATGAAACAGACAGTTAATATTGTCATTGCTTTTGCATCAATGTTATTTTAAAAACAAATGCATAAGCAGCTTCAAGACATCAGCAATGACATTAGAAATGATTACCGGTACATTGACATTTTTCAACTACGGTAAGTCCATCATTCTGCAGTGAGATGGCTCAGTTAAAAGTGGGAAACCTTATTTTTAAGCTCTAGTGGCCTTTATTGTACTGAGATGGACAGGAAATAGGGAGGAGAGAGAAAGGTAAGACATGGAGCAAATTATGGAAATATAGATATTTCCATCAAGCAGACTTCTGGACCAATTTTCTGAGGACAGATGAGACCAAGGTGGAGATGTAGGACCACAAACCAAAACGTATACGATGTGTAAACATCACATACCAAGTGTTTCGCATGGTGGTAGAGGGCTAACGGATTGGACTGGTTTCAGCTGAGGCCCCAGACATAGCAACACTTCTACGACAGAACAACTAGACCACTGGCCTAGTCAAAGTCCAGATCTTAATTCGAATTAAATTCTGTGGTGGGACTTTAAGGCACCTACCTGCAAACTTCAACAAACTAAAGTAGTATTATTAAGAACAACTGGAATCTATTGTGTATATTTTGGAGTCTGAAGAAGATCATATTCATAATTTCCGCTCAAAAGTATTCATACCCTGGCAGATTAAGATCTAAATTATTTTATGCTAACTTAGATGCGTATTCATGACAAGAAATGAAACAGACAACTCTAAAAATGTAATAATAAAACAACTTATAAATGTTGATAGAAGTTTTTTACTTATGTTTTAACAAAACACATTATGTTTAGTGATGATTATTTATGCTCTTCTTAAACTAATGTATGTGGAGCTAAAAGAAGAATTTCTTTGTGTTTTTGTCCAGGATGTTCTCTACACTGTGTGTAACCCTATAGGCAGCGTGCTGAGGATTGTCATCTTTAAGAGAAACGGAATCCAGGCCATGGTGGAGTATCCTTTTCCTCAAGGGTCACTGCGTCTACACGCCTTGGTCATCTAAGTGGGCGGGGCCATAGAATGTCTTCTACTCATCCAAAAATATGGCGGAAATTTTTTTTTTCCTGATGTTGCCATCTTTGTTTCTTTCCGTTTCTGGCGGTTTAGCTCAAACCACACCCGTCTGAGTCACAGCTCCTCCACCTATTGTCTGACGTTTCAAACACACCCTTTTAGAAACGGCCCTGGCTCTCACCTTCTCTTATACATAATCCATTTAAAACCACACAGAGATCTGTTAGCTGCTGCTCCGTTGCATGGGGATATTTGTTCTGACTCTAGTAGCTGCACTTAAACACGAGGCTCTAACAGATGAAATGTGATGTGCATGCTCGGGATTGGGCAGCGTTGTCGTGTTTGTGTTCCTTAATGTGACTCTTCTAGGTTTGAGTCAGTTCAGTGTGCCCAGAAGGCCAAAGCAGCACTAAATGGAGCTGACATTTATGCTGGCTGCTGTACACTCAAGATTGAATATGCAAGGGTAAGAAACAGAAAACACATCAGCAGCTTTTGCTGACCGAGCTGGTATCAGTTTACCGGCTGATACCAGCTTGGTCTGACCTGCTGATTGCAATTCTGATCGACTCGGTCAATTGGCATTTTTCGACAGTCAAAAATTTAGACTACGAAGATCTGCTGCAGGTTCTCCAGTGGAGGTTTGAAGAATAAAATTATAAGAGTATCTATTTATGCATCAAGGCATCTGATTCTAAAATTATTTTTATTGTTTCATAAACCTCAAAAAAAGGGACATCAAATGCCTTTAGTGCAAAAACACAAAATCTTTGGTCTAGTTTCTAGTGCAAATACCTTAGTGCACTTGAAATGGCACAAAATTTACTTATAAGTAACTTTCAGGAAGATTTAGAATCTTGTTTACAGTCAGTAATTTCTTTATATGGATGAAAAAGCCCTAGTTCCACTGACGGATTATTTCACTTACAAAAAGACATTTTTCTCATGTTATAAGTGAAATAATCTGCCAATGGAACCGCAGCACCTTTCACAGATAAAATCATAAAGTGCTCCACAAAACACAGAGGAAGCACACATCAAACATAATATCAAATTAAATTAAAACCCTGTTTATGCAATGCAGTTTGTAGCTACAGTTTAAAATAATTAATGGAATTGACACAATGTCAAAACAACAGGAGAGAATTCCATAATCAGGGAGTGTGTGTGAATATCATCACTGTTCGTCAAGGTGAGTTTGGTCTGGAAGAACTTGACAGACCTGACCTCAACCTGAGAGAACACCTTTAGGATAAAATAGAGCGAAGACTGAGACTCAGTCCATCTCAGGCATCACTGTCTGATCTCATTAATGCACTTCTTGAAAAATGGTCACAAATTCCCATAAACACATCTACATTTCTAGCATTAATACATGAAATAGTTTCAGAAATCTGATTTCCTGTTGTAAGTCTGCTGTCACTAATACTGCTTGGCAATGTGAGACAAAAATCTGTATGATAAAGCTTCAATAATTGACATAATTATAATTTTATAAGTTTTAGAAGACAAACAAAATATAAAAGTAATATCTAAATCCATAATTGACTTTTTCATGAAGTCAAATATAGAAGAAAGCCTTTCATCATTGGTTTCTGAGGACTATTAATAATGTGTTAAAGTATCATCTATTAAAAGAATTTATATTTATCTGATGCAAACCAAAACATTTAATCTCATAGGTAAAAATAAACAAACCCTAATAATCAGGATTTAGGATTGTTGAAGCACCTGCCGGGATTTGTAATCACCAGCATGATGAGCTATTAAGAGATTATAATAATCACACTGACTCATACGGCAATAATCCTCTGATCAATTACATACAGAGCATGACTGCTATAAGTTAAAGTTAAAACTGAGCATCCACTGACACCTTTACTGATGCACATTCACCTTATGGGTAGTATCAGCAGACCAGTTCAGGTTTCTATGTGTTCCACACAGGTTTATTGGTCTTTAACGGCACTTTTCGATTAGAAGCAATAATACACGAGTCGTATCATGACTCATCACTAATGGCTTCACTTAACTTTATGCTGTTAACTGTAGTTCTTACATTTTTCTCTGCTGGATAAATAATTTTCCAGACAATGATAAGGAGGATTGTCTCCTCTCCGTCCTGGTACTTCCTGGGGGAACTCTGGTGTGCCTGAAAACATCCATATCTATTAAGACTGTTTCCAGGGTATTAATAAGCATCAGATGTCATCTAAACCTAAATGGAAATTATTAGAACGAAAGCTAAAGCTGTAACATTTACACCGCACTGCCAAAGCTGCAGCATTTGCTGCACAATACTATTTTAGGTGTAGAGTGAGATGAAAAATAATGACTGTGCCTGTATTAGCTTAGAACAATGACTTCATATCCACACACACCCTGACTCGTCTTCCTCATTCCTCCCTTTGTTTCACTGCTGTGGGTGGCACAGCCGGAGCCTCAAAGTGTCTCTAGAGCCCCTCTTCTACCTGTTGTCACTGTACCCTAACGCCCCAGGCTTGGATTTCAAAAGTTAATTACATGTGCAGTACATGGTTCCTTAATATGTCTTATTTCTGTGTCAACAGCCAACACGTCTGAATGTAATAAAGAATGATAATGAGAGCTGGGACTACACCAAACCATACTTGGTCAGACGAGGTAAGACAAGCTGTTTCTCTTTCATCTTCATCATACTGACACTGATGTTTGCAGCAATGAGTGACACTGTCAGCAGAGGTCATGTAAAGATGTAGAGCGTATAATAATAAAATAAAATAAAAAAACTCAGTATTTGTGTTTGCGTGTGTACATGGGAAAACGGAGATTTGGTGATGTGCCACCGCGTATTGTAGTCTGCAACAAACAATACACCAATATATCCACATACTTTGCTTTGACATAATTCCCAATCGACATTGTCTTGTGTCTTATGAACTTTATGTTATCATATGCTATTTTAAGGTACTTCAACTTATATGTCTGTCCACACAAACAATCCTTGTGACACTGTGTTTAAGTTTTAACAGGAAGTTTTGATTGTTTTGAAGTAATCTAATTGGCTTACAGATTTTACCTTTGTGCTGCACTGCCCCCTATAGGTTTGGCATATTTAAAACAAAGCTCAGGGGCAGACTTGTTCGAGTTCATGTGGATGAAAACTTTTCTGAATCTGCTCCGATGTGCACGGTATAATTTTTTAAAACTATACGGCAGAGATATTCATTTTTAAAATGCCTGGCTACATGTTTACAAGGCCTCAGATTTATCAGCTATAGTTAGCATTTACACAGCAAGGTGTGAGTCCAAAGTTAATTATTGAATTATTGCAGATAAAGTTGGCTTTACAGTCTACTGAATGATGGAGTAGACCATTTTTCACACAACATTTCTGTAGTTTATGTTGTTTGAATAAATAAGGATAAACTTTAAATCATCTCGAGTAGATGATTTAAAATCAAGACAATGTGTCTTCTCTACCAGCTGTTGAGTTACCTCTTCTCCCTGCTGGAATGAGAAAAAATTATAATAATTTTGAACTGAAGCTATTTTGCTGTTATAATTTAAATGATTGAGTGATTTTTATGCTGAAGAATGTTTTCCAGAAGTGAATTCCAGCAGTAATGCCACACAGGGTTTAATCTATATTGAGGAAAGCTCCATATTAAATCAGTCTTCACAAAACCAGTTTTTGAATTGTTGAAAGCAGCAGATGTATTGGTCTCAGACGGATGAGGAAGGGCTGTGCTGACTTTCTAATGATCCATGTGTTCGCTTGTATGTTTCAGAACGTGGGAAAGGGAGACAAAAGCAGGCTATTTTAGGAGAACACCCATCATCTTATGCTGACAATGGTTATGGTAAGATTTCCACACCCACTCTCATCATCTCTTAACATCTGACTGATGTGTTCACATCAGTTTGTGGACAAAAGCAGTTTCAGTGAACAACTTTCATTCAGCAGAAAGGAATAAAATTCAGAAGTTTAGCAGAACTGCAAATTTTCTTTTGCCATGTTGCCTTCAGTGACCAGAGAAGAGAAAGAACCTTTCACTTTCTGGTCAAGATGAGGATGAACATTTTTATTCCACCTTTTACTCAAGCACATTCATTCCATTAAATGTGTTTTCAAAAATTTCTAAAACTAATCTCAAAATTTCTGAGCTTTTTTTTTTTTTTTTGGCAGACACTTACCCCTCTTGTGTTTTTCTATCTGCGCTGGCTCTAATATGCCGTCGTACTGATCAGTGTTCCTTCTAATAAAACTATATTTGAAGTAGTGATGCTCGATATATCTGCATCAGCATCAGCATTGGCACCATGTTAGTCATTTATTAACATAATGATATCAGCTTGACTAAATCTGAAAATGTTCAAGAGGGTGTGAATACTTCTACCAAGTTCTGTATATAATCAAAGATTTAAGAGGCAAATGTGTGATTTTTTCTCAGGCTAATATATTATTAGGATTAAAACAGTGTAGCTCATCTAAACAACAGAAGCAGACAGTGATGGTTTAGTAAAACCCTAAAACCAGTGGCTCATTTTGTGGCTAATGCGTTTGTTACTTTAGGCCTGGCCTGCCCCCTGCTGCCTCTGACAAGCAATAGCAGGTACAAGCTCAGCTCAGTGGATGTCCCAGACATGGTTTCCTACCCGCTGCCCCAGTCTTCCCCGTCCTACTCTGGCCACACCCCCAGCTCCGTAGCCATGGTGAGCGGCCTCCATCCATCCAAGATGAACTGCACCCGCATCTTCAACCTCTTCTGTCTCTACGGTAACATAGAAAAGGTAGGAATACATGTGTTCCTATAATGTTTTTTTCTTTTGAAGGTTTGTTTTAATTCATGTTAGCTCTTAAATCACAAAGAAATGTTTTTACTGTGATTTTTGCTTTGGGAAAAGAATATCTTTTAGTTTCGACAGACAGAAGCTCTCCAAACTGTCAACTTTGTAGCAGAAATTTCATGAAACAAAAAAGATTCATTAGAAAATATCTTTATGAACACCAATGCTGTGTCTCAGGAAAACAGGAAACTTTTCTTAGGATAATGTCTTTTTACCACTACATAAAATGTCCTTTTCCTGTCCAGACATTATTTGTCTTTTCCTGTGTCTAGTATACCTGACACTTCTTGAAATGTGCTGCAGCCCTTCCGCTTCTTTTGTGACTTTAACATTACAGACGTTTGTCTGTGTGTGTGTGTTGTTCCAGGTGAAGTTTATGAAGAGCGTTCCAGGTACGGCGCTGGTGGAGATGGGAGACGAGTATGCAGTGGACCGAGCCATCACACACCTCAACAGTATCAAGCTGTTTGGAAAAAGACTTAATGTCTGGTGAGAGGAATTCTAATCCACTCATGTTCATTAGCATGTCTCAGCCTGTAATAAGTGGACAGATGAGAATGTTGTTGTGTTGTTGGGTGCAGTGTCTCTAAGCAACACGCAGTGATTCCCAGCCAGGTGTTTGAGTTAGAGGATGGCAGCAGCAGCTACAAGGACTTCGCCATGACCAGGAATAACCGCTTCAGCAGCGCCGGACAAGCCTCCAAGAACATCATCCAGCCTCCGTCTGCTGTGCTACACTATTACAACGTTCCTCCCTGTATATCCCAGGACCAGCTGCTCAAGGTACCATACCGCTGTCACACATATGGTGACTCTTTGCCTTAAGGTCTGCTTTAAAGATAGACGCCTTTCCATCTGTGGTCGTTGCACGCATTAAACTGAATGTTAGTGTTTACTGCTGGACAGATCGACTCGGTGTTCTCAAGGTGGCCAGGCCTGGTGGGAGTATGAAAGACCCACATCATCAGCCCTCCACCTCTGTGTCTGGTAGAAGCTTGTTTAGTGTAGCTTAGTAAATCTAAACTTTTTACTGCTACATAAAATCTTAGAAAATGTCCTTGCCAACAAACTCATTAACTCTTTATCTAAGTGTCCTTATGGACAGGCTGGGATGGGGAGAGACAGTGGTTTGAAAAAAATCTTTGGCCCCTTCCTGATGTCCGGTTTTTTGCATGTTTGTCACATTTTAGTGTTTCAGAACATCAAGTCAATCTAAATATTAGTCAAAGACAACACATGTAAACACAAAATACAGGTTTTATGTGAAGGTTTTTATTATTAAGGGGAAAAAAATAATTCAAACCTGCATGGCAAAGTGATTGCCCTGAGTTCACTGTCTCTAGCCACACCCAGGCCTGATTACTGTCACACCTGTTCTCAATAAAGACGTCACTTCAATAGGACCTGGATGACAAGTTGAAGTGGACCAAGTGGCCCTCAAAAGCTTGTCATCATGCAGGAACAAAAAATAAAGAAAATAACAGAGATCCATCAGTCTGGAAAGGATCACACAGCGATTTCTAAAGCTATTGAGTCTCCAGTGAACCACGGTGAGAGCCGTTATCCACATATGGTGAAAACATTTCCAAAGTTGTGAATTTTGGGGAAACCTTCTATGGACTAATGAGAAAAAAGTTGAACTATTTGGAAGGTGTGTGTCCCATTACATGTGGCGTAAAAATAAGTCCACATTTCAGAAAAAGATCATAGCAGTGGTAAAACATACTGTTTTGCTGCTTCAGGTTCTGGAAGACTTGATGTGATAAATGAAACCATATAATTCTGCTGTTGACCAAAACATTCTGAAGGACAATGTCTAGCCGTGCGCTGGTAACCTCAAGCTGAAACCAACTTGGCTTCTGCAGCAGGATAATGATTCAAAACTCATTGTTTCCATCTCTGAAAGGCTGAATTAAAATTAAATTAAGACGTGGGAGTGGCATATCCAAAGACCTGACCTGAATTCTATTGAGATGCTGTGGCATGACATTAAAAAGGCAGGATCATACTGGAAAACCCTCCAACATGGCTGAAAGAACAATTCTGCAAAGATGAGTGGCCAAACTTCCTCTACAGGTATATAAAACTCACTGCACGTTATCATAAACACTTGGTTGCAGCTGCTAAAGGTGACTCAGCCAGTTTTTATATGTTTTGGTTTGACATTCTGAAACACAAACATGCGAAAGAATAGGTAACCCAGAAGGGGGCAAAGTCTTTTTCACATCATAAGAAAACCATTTCCTACAGTGGAGGAGGCCACCGTCCTACAGTGAGAAACATTATTGTCATATTCAGACCTTCATGTCTAGAATCTCCACATCAGGACAGAACCAGCTGACACATAAGCAGCTGTTACTGTCATTGACATCTGCATGCAACAGTGTTAGGATTTTTAGAAATAATCTTATTTGTAAATAAACAAATGACATCATCACTACTGAAAGCTAAAGGGATTCATGGCTCAACAGGGCTTCAACAAGCTGTCTGGGTGGTAGCTAGTCACATGTTTGTATTTATTTGGAACTATGTGTTTTTTGGCAGCTGTGTAGGGAGCACGGCGTGCCTGGCTTCATCAAATTCAAGATGTTTGACGCCAAGCGTAAGTAGATCATATTATTGCGTTCATGTAACGTTGCTGCATGTTTTTAAACTTGTGCGGTTTTTTTAGTTGTATATGAATTGTCTGGACTTTCCTGTGTGAAGTGACGTGTCTGATCATCTTCCTCTCAGCCTCCTCTAAGACCATCTCTGGGTTGCTGGAGTTTGACAGTAAGACGGAGGCTGTGGAGGCTCTTACTGTTCTCAATCACTACCAGATTAGGATACCAAGTAAGTCTGTCTCTGTTTCTTTGAAGTCTGAACAAAGACCGAGTCCAGTCTGTAATAAGGATGAGTTACAGTTTTATCTAGATAGCAGACTTTACTTCCTGAAATATGTCAAATAAAAAATCCTCAATAACTAAGTACAATCGTTAGGTTGCATCACTTACATTTAATTCACCGTATTAGACAAACTCTTTTAACTGCCTTCAAATTCAGTTTTAATACATCTTCTCCGCATTTAGTACAATAGCATTTTTAACTTTATGACAGGATGGGAAACCCATAATGATGGCAAGCTTATGGGGGAACACCTGTGAATGTATTTTAAGGCCCCACACATGTCACACATCTGGAGCATCCAGAACCAGAGGGAATAAAAACAAGCAATGATTTAACCAGAATGATTCTGAACTAAAACCTGCAAAGAGAAGAAATCAGAGTTAAAGTAACAGAGCTGCTCCAGCATGCTGCCAGTATGAGCACTACAGTTCAGAGTTTGTTTTTCAATTCTGTATCTAAGTATCTGTGTCTGCTTGTCTTGCAGATGGATCCAACCCATACACACTGAAACTGTGTTTTTCCACCTCGTCTCATTTATAAAGGCTGTCGAGCACAAACAGAGCGCTACAGGCTGCTGATGTGTGACTCTGATGGAAGTAAGACTCAGCAGAACCACGGAGAGCCACACTGCAGGTTAGCTACCTGGACGATGGTGATGTTGAGATGGTCGGTGAAAGAAATGGAGAGAGTGAAGGAACAAACTGACCAGAGGGTCTGACCAGCCGGGAACCAATGAAAACACCTCAGGGTGTGTTTACCACTGTCTGGAACATGAAGGGAAAACCTGACCTGTTGTTGGTCTTCTGTCTTGGAGTCTGGATTCTACCTGAACGTGGATCTGACATCTCTCACGGTTACTCATGCACACGCTTTAAGAATATTTCCTGTTAAGACACCTGATAAATCCATTGTGCTTTTGAATATCACTGTAAGAGTTTAAGTAAGTAGGAACAAAGCTTTAAGTTCTCATCCAGTGTTTAACGGTGCATGTTCTGTATTCCTTTCGTCTTGGTGGCAGCTACAGATGTTTCCCAGCTGTTTGGTCAGCATGAGATGCCTCCACTGCTGATCAGCTGGAAGATGTAGGACACTCTGGATACTTAGAGGCAAACGTTTCAATATATCAAAGTGATCATTCTGACACAACGTGTTGCCTTTTTACAGAATCATATGAGAATTTTAGCCATAGCTATTTCATGAGTCCTCAGGTATTCATGAGCAGGACTTCTCATTTCACTCCATCTGCAGGTGAGAGCGACAGACTGAAGCAGAGCGGCTGCAGTTGGTTACCATAAAAATCCCAACAAATATATGCTGATTAATGTACAGGCTGTTTTATGATGGTCGTTTTCTGTGGCACATCTGAACACATCACTGCATATGTGGGAAGGTTGCTTTAAAGGGGCAGTATTATGTAAAATGGACTTTTTTCAACTTTACCTCATGTTTTAATGTTATTCCCTGATCAAAGCATACCTGGAGTTTTGCCTTAATTCTTTTATGCATGTTTGAGAAATCTTTTAATTTCCATGGCAACCGCTCTGCTGTGCAAAATGCCTGGATGGACCTAGCCCCGCCTTCGTGGCGCAGCTCCTCCTCCCAGTTTCCAAGGCTCTGCCTCACAGAGCAGCCCTCCGACCCAACTCCCCCAGGCAGCTCCTTCAGACGCAGCAACTAGCAAACACCTGGTAGAACTGCACAATGCTTGTATAAACATTGTTGAAGTGTTAATACAGGTGCCTTGTAATGATTTCCTGTTGGCGGTGTTTCAGAAAGAGCAGGAGAGAGACAGAGGGCCGATTTCAAGGCGTTAAATTGCAAACTCAGTCATATTTGATGCAGCATTTTTATAACAACAGAAGGTAACATAGTTATTTGGTTGTGCTATAAAATGGCACTATATACCTGGAAACCACACAGTGCTGCCCCTTTAAAGCCTGAAACCTCATTTGTTAGTCGCCACAGTTACTGTTCTGCACATCAGCAACATATTTAAACTCCCATGCTGCCTGACATAAATAGAACAATACAGCGCTACGCCCTCTAATGGGTCATAAAAAAAGTTTTGGTTTTTACATTTTTAAAGTCTCCCTTTAATACTTCAAATCCACACTTACTGGAAGGAGTTCTGCACCCAGAGAGAGTGTTCAGATGAAATGCAGCTGCATGTGTTGAAAGGTTGTTGGTTTGGTGTTTATCACTTGTCAGATCCAGCTGATCTTAACCCTGACTTTAAACATGGTGCAGAATGACGTGAGGTTATAAGAAGGTTATCCAATACTTTTATCTGGATGTGATGAGGTTCTAAAATGCTCTGTATGTACTTGGGGTGTCACAAAGATTTCCATTGCAGTACAGATACTAAGAACAATTCTTGACAGCAGCCCTCGCACTGCAAAAACACACAAAATCTTAGCAAGTATTTTTGGTCTAATTTATAGTTCAAATATCTTGAAATTAGACAAAACTAATTTAAAAGTAACTTTTTAGCAAAATATACAAGCTTGTTTTAAGTCAATAATTCTTGATAGAAAACAGAACTAGTTCCACTTGCAGATTATTTCACATAAGTCATTTCTCCTGCTTTAAGAATCATTGACTTAAAACAGGCTTATGTATTTTGCTGAGAAGTTACTTGTAAGTTAGCCTTGTTTTAATTCAAGTGAACTAAAATATATGCACTAGAAATGAGTCAAATTGTTGATAAGATTTAGTCTTTTTGTAGTGCATTTACAAACATATATCACATAAAAGTATCACTTCCCTTTTTGGTGACACTGTAGATAACAGTATAAGTGTTGACATGTTATATACCTCTGACTCAGTCATGTAATTAATTTTATTTTATTATAATTGCTTATATTTATTGTTCTTCCATTTGCCTGTTGATTTCATGTTGATGCAAATCAATGTTTCTACTGAAGGACCAATAAAGGATCGTTCTATATTAATATAAAGTGTTTCGATACAAACATGGATATGGAGCATATAAAACATATTTACAGTGTAATGCAGGATCCGGTCCATTCAGCAGCAGCTCTGGACAGTTACTGTCCAGATGCTCCACCTCCATGCCAGTTTGAAAATTAGCCATCGTTAGCCTTCATGTACATCAAATGATTGATAAAATCATTTATTAAATACTTCGGGTGTTAACACGTAAACAGTCAGGTGTTCACTTCATCAAAATGAATTTTGTGACAGTAGATGTGGCCAACATTTACTTTATATATATATATATATATATAAACTATTTTTAAGGGTATTTCTGAATTTCTGAGCCGATCCCCATTTTTTATTGTTATTGCATTATTATATATATGTTTTTGTCTCAGTTTTTCTAATGGCTGTAAGTATAATACTCATAGATGTGCTTTAAAGAATATTAAATAATATATAAAAACATTTAACAGAACAATCTAACTATAACTATAACTGGGATAGGGGTTTGGGTGATGGAACTCTTTGGTAGGTTCTCAGTCAGCTGTTTGTCACTCAATCAGTCAAGTTCATTTGCATAGCACATTTCAGCAACAGGGCCGTTTACAACAAAAAACACAAAAGTACAAAGTCATAAAAACACGATAGTCAACAATTGAGAAAACCAGTAACAGTACATTTTGACAAATGTCATCGTTGAATTCATCAATGCACATCACATGTGTTGGTCAATGTTTTATTTATTATGGTTCAAAAACAACTCTAAAACAGGTGGGTTTTTAGCCTTGATTTAAAGCAATGCAGTGTTTGTGGTGCACAGAAGCCGAATGCTTCATCCATGTTTGGTGAAGCGCGATCCAGCAAATCCCACTTCCTTCCTGTGTTGGATGTTCTCAGTGTTCCTCATCCTATCAGTGGTCACTGCTGCTTGGATGGTGGGAACTCTTAAGTTGGAATGAAAGCTATTAGTCAGTATCTGGACCTGACATTAGATCGTGTTAGCGATGAGCTAATTGGTGTTGCAGAGTGAGCCAGGATACAAGTTCGCAGTACCCCAGCATCTACCAGTTCCCTCCTCGTCACCTTGGTGATGCTGCCTGGGAGAGATGAAGACATGTTTACATAAAGTGCAGAAAAAGTTGGGTATTCATGATGTCGGATCTTTTTTTGATTTGTTATACAGGGCAACACATTTCTGTTTTATGATTCAGCAACTAACAAATCACTACAATCAGTGAAATGTGTAGTAAAAACCCAGAGTAAATTAATTTGCCACTGTTGGATTGGTTTGAACAGGAAGCGTCCTCTGAAACCTAGGAACCAGTCTGAGAAATGGCTTCCACTCTTTCTGCTGCTCCAAGAAGGAGGAGGGTGATTAGGGGCTGATTAATCAATCAATCAGACAAGCTTTTAACTGGCTTACCAGTTAAAGTTTGTGGTGAGCCAGAAACTTTAACTGGACTCTTTCTGGATGTTGTGAAGCAGTGGCCAAAGGCCTCCACAGCCTAGTTAGAGATGATCTCTGAGTTCTGTTAGTGATTAAGATGCTGTTTATCGTTTCCTCTCTGTATCGTGTCGTGGGATGATTTCTACTGTGAAATGGCAATAAAGACATTTTAAACTCTACATTAAAATAAAAGGTGTTTCTCAGTTTTTACACACTACTTCTGTGTTTAAGTTCAGGTTTTGCTAACTATAATCAGAGAAGTATATATATTTCTTTTTTGGTTTGGGGTAATGTTATAAATTGTAAGAGGGTGCACTTTTTTCACAGGTCTGTTTTACTTTATAACGCAGGCTTTTTGTTTTTAGACATCTTTATGGTTAGCGGGAAATAATGATGAAGACAGATTTGTAGGCTGCCTGTTTGGATGTCAATAAATCAGTAAACTGATGCATTTGCCTGGCGTCTTCAGTTTTGGACATTTTAATTCAGTATGCCACATCACTACAAGAAACAATACAAGGTTGAGTTCAGGCAAAATAAGCATTTAATATTGATTCCCAGCAGGGTGGCTGGGGTTCTCTATTTACCAGACTGTTATGAACCTTCTAAAGAAATGACCTGCTTTGTCACTTAGTTTTAAGTTGACTTCGTTATTCGGATTTCTAAGCTTTATAAGGTTTTTCTATGATAAAATTGTTAAATAGTATAAATATCTCACAGTCAGTAAACACATCCACCCCTTCAAACGCTCTTAGGTCGGCGCGTCGTCTCCCGCTCAACCAACAGGCAAGTATTCCGCTCTCTGATTGGTCGTTTTCAAATGTATCGAGTGAGCTCATTGGTGCGTTTTAAAATGTCCCTGCGCTGCGGTTTATTCAAAAAGGTTTGTCAGCATTCCAGTAGCGACGGTCGGTTAATGAAGACAGAGCTGCTCGACAAAACGCTACGAAACTAGGTTTTTATCTTCGTTTTGTCATATTTACAAAGGAGTGACTGCCTTGTTTATCAGTTGGAGGCTAGACATGGACTTGTTGTTAGTAGGTCAGAAGTCCGAGAATGGTTTTAAAAGCGGAGAAAGGTTGTTCTTGTTACGGTTTAGCTTTGGGTAAGCTAACGGTAGGTAAGGAGGTGAAAAATGTCTGCATGGATGAACATGTTTGTAGTCGACGGTGAAGTCAGAATGTTGTTGTCGGATGAGTTAATTTAAACCTTTGAGCTACTGAAACGGTTTGTATCTGATGAGACATCCTGAAATCACTGGTATTTGCCTAAATGACACATTTTCCCTTTTCTTCAATGCAGTGATGGAGGATTATGTGAAAATAGAGAAGATTGGAGAAGGTTTGTATACATGTCTTATTTTTCTAAAAAAAAAAAAAAAGTAAAAGTTTACATTTGTCATATCAGAGTGTCAGAGTTGAACTGCTGTCCTTAAAGACAGTCAGACTATCTGGTGTTAAATCACTAACCACTGTTGGTAAGTCGGGCAGAAAATCCCTCTGGTTTATCAGAAGGACCTTCTGTTAAGGCCTGTCATGTTAACAAATTTTGCTGGACAATAAATTGTCCTAGAAGTTATTGGGATAAACAATATTGTTTTGAGACCATTTTCAAGTAATATAATTGCATAATAATGCAAGAACACATTCTCAAAGATCAATAAACTTTCATTTCTAAAGAACATTTCACACTGAAACTGGCAGACATTGTGGTGGGCACAGTTCTGCTAATAACCGAGCAAATTAGTGTTTTTGCTAACTTTGGAAATAATTTGGTGACAAATAAAGATATTTGATCTGCCTTATTGCTGAAATGTGTTGTCCAATTAAACTTGATTGATTGAAACATTTAAATATCCAAAATAAATAAATACAACAGAAACGACAATTAAAATGAATCATGAAGTCTGTGTAAACAATGTCACCTTCAAAAAAAAAGGGCTAGTTGAGACCAAAGCACCAGAGTGATGACTTTTGTCATCTAATTTTTGGCAGAAAGAGAGATTAGAGAGAAGCAATATATCATGCAAATGGGAATTGTCTGTTTTAATTTATTATGCGATTATTTGATTCATTGCGACTGTCCTCGTTGCAAGTGACACAAAGTGTTTCCATCTGATTCATCCGACTGGATTTATATGCTTCATAAAATCTCAATGCAGCGTTTCCCCCAGTGTATTATAAGCCTGGCAGGCCACCAGGCTTTACTTGTGCCCCCACCAGGCTAAGCATTGCTTATTTATTTAAGTCTTTTTAAAATGTTAGCATTTTTTAAGACTTTCTAGTTGGTATTCAGGTATTAATCTTCTAATCTTTCAATAACACATAATTGTCAAGTGATATTTTCAAATTTCCTGTCAATTAAAAAAAAATTAACTCAAAAACACCATGAATGACTGCCCTAGCACCAAACAACCAGGCTTAGCAAGTTACTGGGGGAAACCTTGAACATGCAATCAGATCTTGTCAGGAAAAGCAATAATTGACTTGTTTTGATCAATAGAATTTGAATTTCGATCAGAGACCAGGCCTGTGTGTGACTGTTTCTTGTCTTTTGTTTTCCAGGGACCTATGGGGTGGTGTATAAGGGCAGACATAAGTCCACAGGACAAGTTGTGGCTATGAAGAAAATCCGTCTGGAGAGCGAGGAGGAGGGAGTTCCCAGCACCGCTGTCAGAGAGGTGTCTCTGCTGCAGGAGCTCAGACACCCCAACGTTGTACGGTACGCCGCCTGCAGCTGGACGGGGTGGAGGGAGGATGTGACCGCTGTGGGGGATGTGGGGCGGTGTCACTGGGTCACCTCTTCAGATGCCAACATGGCTCAGATTCATCACTCAAATGTTAATGGAGTTACAGCGTCTTCTACAAATTCTTCATAAGGTTAATTATGCAGCTTAACAGACTCTGCCAGAGGAGGTTGGTACACAATGAAGCTCAGCATCAGCAAAAAGCTGCTTTATTGGTTCACTGAGTTCTAGGTTCAAATCTGACATCCTGCCAGCAGAGCAGAGTTTCCACAGGGCCACAGACGGTTTCTGCTCTGGATATTTGTTTTGTTTACAGAGACATCATAATTCATTTTGTTTGTTGTTTTCTGTTTGTTTATTTTGGATATTTAAATGTCTTCCAGTGTTAAATGTTCATTAGAATTGAAAGTTTATTGATATTTGAGGATGTGTTCTTGCATTGATATGCCATTAGTATTGTACTACATGAAAATGGGCTCCAACAGCAATATTATAGTTTGTTGCAATAATTTCAATAATTCATTTCTAATAATAGAATTATTCTAATAATTTCTGGGAGAATTTATTGTGACAGGCCTACACATAACTGTTTTATTAGTGAGGAATACCTTTAGTAAAATACATTTAAACTTCAAAGGTATTAGTTTATTTAACCTCTGTTTAAAAAAAAAAAAAAGTATAAAAGTTGATTTTTAATAATTCTGATTATCTCACTGTTGACATGAGAACAAATAGAATTCCTGAGCTGAAGTTTGGCACAAACCCAGGTTCAACTTTGTGTGTGTGTACACACAGACTCCTGGACGTCCTGATGCAGGAGTCTCGTCTCTACCTCATCTTTGAGTTCTTGTCCATGGACCTGAAGAAGTACCTGGACTCCATCCCGTCTGGCCAGTACATGGACCCCATGCTGGTCAAGGTACGTCCTGACAGGCTGACCACAGTCTGCTGTCAGTGACGCGTCTTCCTGATTGTTTGCATCTCCCTGTCGGGTTTTCCCCAGAGCTACCTTTACCAGATCCTGGAGGGAATCTACTTCTGCCACTGTCGCCGGGTTCTCCACCGGGACCTGAAACCCCAGAACCTCCTGATCGACAACAAGGGCGTGATCAAACTGGCGGACTTTGGCTTGGCCCGGGCCTTTGGTGTACCGGTCAGGGTCTATACCCACGAGGTGAGACGCGTCGAGCGAACTGGACCCACTCTGCCTGTCCGAGGGTTTTTCTCTGATCGTAAACTGTGTGCTTCCAGGTCGTGACCCTTTGGTATCGGGCTCCAGAGGTCCTGCTGGGCTCTCCCAGGTACTCCACCCCTGTGGATGTTTGGAGCACCGGAACAATCTTCGCTGAGCTCGCCACCAAGAAGCCGCTTTTCCACGGAGACTCTGAGATCGACCAGCTCTTCAGGATCTTCAGGTCATTCAACAGGGAAACTGAACAAACAAACTAGAGCTGAGTGATACATTGATTTTATTGATTCACTCAATTTTCATCTTTTTGAGGATTTAATTTTGGGAAGTTTGTTTTTTTTCTCCCACACAAATGCTTTTCTTGGGTTCCCATAGTTCTGAGTGATTTGAGTTTTACAGCTGCTATTTATTTGGACTTTGAATTCAGGTCAACTCTACGACAAAATATTAGGGCCAAGCTGAGATTTATTTATTTATTTTTAAATTAAGAGCATAAAGTCATAATACTAGAAGACTAAAGTAGTAATTTTATGAGAACTCCAACACAAAAAATAACAGAAAATTAAAATGAGCAATGTTAAGCATCTTCTGACATTAGACTTTAGGAAGTCAAAAAAAGTCAAAACAACTTTTTCTTGTAAAATTGCCTCTCTTTTTTCCTGTCAGTGTTATGACTATATTCTCATAATTAAACAAAACTTCTCAAAGGGTCTCATTGTACAACTCCCAGAAGGAATGACTGAAACAAGTCACTTTTTGAAACTATTTTCTGCCATTTGGATTTACTATTTATTTATTTATTAACATATATTTATCTCTTCTTTTTTTTTCAGGGAAAAAATAGCTGGGGGAAAAAAAATCCAATGTTATTTTTAAGCCCTAGAAATGACTGCAGGTCAAATAAAATGCTAACTCACACGAGCAGCTGGAAAGCGTGTTTTAGAGTAAAATTATGAACAACTCTTGATATTATTGATCAATTTTCAGTTGCATTTTCTCTTCAGAACGCTGGGTACTCCGAATAATGATGTTTGGCCTGATGTGGAGAACCTGCCTGACTACAAAAGCACTTTCCCTAAATGGAAGGGAGGAAACCTGTCGTCGATGGTGAAGAACCTGGATAAGAACGGCCTGGACCTGCTGGCGGTGAGGGCAATGGATCCTCTACACACACACACACTGCACACACTCCTGTTCAAATTTCAACTTGTTCCCTCTAAAAAAAAAAAATGAGAGTATGATAAATGATTTCAGTGCTTTTTGTGCGACACGCATCCTGGATAATTCAAGTGAAATACAAGCCAAGCTGCAGTTAGAGGTGTTCAGTACTGATTCAATGATATCAGAGTTGTTTAGGATTTTCCCCAGAGCTTCTTCTCTGATAAACACATCGTCTGTTTCCTCTTGGATGATACTTGATTCCATTCCATCTTAGAAAATATAATGCCTAAAACTTATGTGGTCAAAATACTCAGTTGCCTAATGATTGTACACACAGTGAAGGGCTCTATTGCACTCTCACCTGTCCAGAGAGTAGCATGTCTGCAGACAGTGGCAGTGTAGTTGCTCATAGGTCTGTCACAATAAATCAATTAAATGCATAATAAATTAAACAAGCTCAATTCACATTTGCATAATTTATTATTTTTCTCTTTTCTACCAAAAACTAGATGATAAAAGTCTTGAGTCTGGTGCTTTGGTCTCAACTAGACTCATTCTTTGAAGGAGAATTTTGTTTAGAGGCTTCATAGTTCATTGTATTTATTGTTTCTGTTCTTTTATTTATTTTGGATATTTAAAACCGTGTTAAATGTTCATTAGAATTTAAAGTTCATTGATCTTTGATGTGTTCTTGCATTGTTAAACCATTACATTGCTTGAAAATGGTCTCAAAGCAGCAATATTATTGTTTATTGCGATAACTTTTGGGATAATTTATCATCCAGCAAAATTTGTTATTGTGACAGGCCAAGTTGGTCAGTCCGGTTGTTAGCTGGACAATCAAATGTTTACAGCAGAGAATCTTCTGGATGCTGCTACAGTCTCGCAGTTCTAATTTAGCATAAGTAACATGAACTCATTGGAGTGCTTGGACAAGCAGTTATCCACTGTTTGTGTGGTACGAAGTTCAGTTAGAACATGAATCCAGTTAAAGACAGAAGAAAAAACTCGTTTAGGGAGAGGAATGAACATAAAGCCAAAGTCCACAGTGAGGTATCTGCTGTCAGCTGTCCTCATCTACCTGAATCCTAATGTTACCCTCCATGTCTGTTTTCTCCTCTGACAGAAAATGTTGATCTACAATCCACCAAAGAGGATCTCTGCCCGGGAGGCCCTGACCCATCCGTACTTCGATGACCTGGACAAATCCACTCTGCCAGCTGCTAACATCAGCAACATGTAGAGCCTCCATAGAAACACATTGATGCCCTCTGTGAACTAATAACCTGTAAATACTTGTATGTTTGTGTGGGATTTGTTGCAGACCTAAAGTTTCTAATATCTCAATAAAAATGCACCTTCTGTGATTTTCTCCAATGTTTTTATTTTTGTCTAATAACTGAAATAGTTCTTTAAAAAAAATCCCTTGTGGGTCAAATTGTACTTCTGTTAGGCTCCACCAGAGTCTATGGAAATACCTGACCTTGAGTTGACTCTGACTTGAACTCTTATTTATTTTAGAATATCTGCAAAATCACCAAATGATCCAAGACTGTTTTTATGCTGCTTGTTAAAGAGCAGATTTTGTTCCCCTTAAAGTTAGATTTCCTTCAGTTAAGCCAAAACTGATTAATACCTGACTGACTGACTTAAAGTGAAAATAAACTTGTGATTTCATTGCAAGTGGAAAAACTTGCAATGAAGTTTTTGCAACTGGCTGGGTCTGAGTGACCCAGCCAGAATCCTGATGAGAATCTGGAGTCAGCAGATTAGATGATTGTAAAGAGGCTTTTCAGCCAATTGCCAAAGATAAATCAGTGAATTTGCTGTTAGGCTGATTGATATAATGTAATTTTTCCCTTCTAAGTGGGGTAGAAATGGCATTTTTGTATAATTAACCTTTTATTTTTGTTAAATTGGTACCTTAGCCTCTGAGCAATTCTGTTTCCTATCAAATGTCTCAATTCAGCGAAAAGAATAAAGTCTGCCGAGTGTATGAATAATTTTGGGTTGAAATCATAAACACCAAAGTTTGTGGTTTAATGTGATAAAATATAAAATAGGTGTAAAACTATGGTGTACTGCTTTTTCGTTGAAAGTTATGAGTGATTCAAGGCAGTGCAGTTAGGAAACAGGCTGATTTCAGAGAGATATTTTTTCTTTATTGATACAAATGTTGAAATTCTAGTTACAAGAAGTTCCACCATTAAAAATAAAAAATTAACGCATGTTTGAGCATCTTGTCCCTCTAATCGTTTTCATCAGCATCGTCCAGCAGAAACTCGCTGATCTGCTCTTTCATTGCAGACCTGCAAAAGATGAAGGTGAGAACTGTTCTGTGTACACAAGTAAATCGGCTAAAGGTCTTAGTTCATTAGCAGCTTCATAAACTGGATTACATTTCCTAATGATGTGTAGAATAAAGCAATAACAATGCAGCCAAGATACTGTTATGCAGAATGTTCAGATGGATATTCATTTATTTGTTAAAAGGATTATTAATTCAATAAGTGTACTTTATAATAATTACTATATTAGTAATTACTAGCTGAAATAATGTTCCACTTACCAGATCGTCAATAAAACTAACCTGGGACTAGAACTTCTGTCTTGGTCTTACTGGATCTCAGTGATCACAATGTACTGATTAAAAGGCTGGAAAATGGTTCAGGTTGTCTGATGCTACACTGGTTTAAATCCAATTTGGCAGGAATTATTTTTGAGTCAATAGTTAAATATAAATCTGGGGTTTCTCAAGGGTGTATTACCCAGGCCACTTATTCAATTGATATGATTCCACTAACTAAGATTATAAAGTGCTATAACATCTTAAACCACATGTATGCTGATGTAGTAGCACACAATGTGGTAGGAGACACAGAGTTTAGATCTCTGTGCATCCAAAGGACTCCTCTATATTCATCGAGTCAGTTTATCAGGTATGAACCATGTAGACCTGAACAGTCAGTGTTCCCAGAACCAGAATTAAACCTTTAGTTTCTCTGCTTCTCCGCTCTGGAACAAACCTGAGATCTGGAGAGACTGTTGATTCCTTTCAATCAGATTCCGGACTGAAAACATTTTTTGAGTCCTGCAGTTCACCATCAAACAGTCTGAATACTGAACAGTTTGCCTGATTGCTGATGAGTGACTGAAGTGTGGGATTAAAGTAGGCCAGATAAAACATTTGATCATCTTGTACCAAGTGTGAAGGCTGAATGTCTCACCGGTTTTGTCTCCTCTGAACCTCTGACAGGACATACTGAGGGAGATGAGTGACTGAAGACTGTGAGGAAAACAGAAAAGAAAATGGACTGAAAAAAAGACTGGAACACTTTTACATTAATTATACATTATACATTAATGTATCATTCTGAAAATCTTGGTACTTCATGAAAATCCTCCTTCCTGCATAGAAATGAGAAACAGAGACCAGACCAGCATATTTCTGGATCTTTAGTTATTAATAATAATAATAATAATTTTTACTTTATTCATCCCAGCAGGGAAATTATTTCGCAGTTACAGCACACGACAGGAGCTGTGTCTGCAGGCAGCCAGCTGAGCCGGCGCCATTTTTTGAAGGAGGACATGCGGCAGAGGTCGTTGGGACCGGGAGTCGAACCCGCGACGTCCGCGGGTCTAAGGCCTCCAAACGTGGGGCGTGCTAACCCGCTGCGCCACCACAGCACACTGGGTGGCGCACACTGTATTATAAGCCTGGCGGGCCTCCAGGCTGAGCATCGTTTGTTTGTTTTAAATAGGATTTTTTTATACACCAGTAACGGTGACAGTAAAGACGGATTAAGCTAAACTTATAGCTAGTTATGTAGTGTCTGTGGCTCAGTGGGTAGAGTAGTCGTCTTGTAATCGGAAGGTTGTAGTCAGGGGCAAGTTAAGTGCCTTGCCCCTGGGCAAGGCACTTAACACCAAGTTGTCTACCAGTCTGCACATGACTGAAAATGTGCTGTCTGAGTTCAGACCATTTACTACACAGTTGACTCCTTCAACTGGGCTTTAGATGGTGAGAATCAATTGCCCCGTCCCCTTAATGTTATTATTCACCTCCAAATTTTTGTAACTTAACATTTCTTAATACTTACTGACCCTACCACCTCTACCACCAGGCTTGGCAAGTTTTCTGGGGGAAACTTTGGAAAAGTACAATCCCCATTTGGTTCACCAATTAGGAGACAGAGAGGACCAAACAGAACTTCCATCAGGTTCCTTCACTTGTGGGACAGTTTCCACTCACCATGTCTCTGACAGTCCGTCTGCAGCTGTAGCACAGCAGGCTCCTCAGCTCAGCGGCCTCATGGTCCCTGGAAGACAAAGAGCTCAGAGGAGGGCAGCACAGAACTTGTTCTGGTTCTCCTAAAGTGTCGTAAACTGCCTCGTCCCTGTCCTTCAACAACCTGGACAGGCTGAGAGAACGGGACAGAGACCTGGTTCTGCATCCAAGGTGTTCCTCCTGTCCTGGTGGTCAGATTTTAGTAAATAACAATCAACTCTTACCTTGAAGACCTGCAGCAGTCACTAGCCCCTTCTGCCCCCCCACAGGGTCTTTCAGAGGAGCAACACTGTCCAACAGTAGAAGGTGGTTCTGGTTTCACTGAAACTGTTGGAAAGAAGGAAACACACTCTATTAGTCATAGAGTATATTTTTCATATTAGTCATAGGACTGATCTAACTGCTCCCCAGAAGACACACAACACCAGAAATGACACCTGCTCTACAATCAGTAAGAGGATCTAAGGTGATCCTGATGGATTACTGCACCTGAGCTCCGAGAGAGCTGCTCTGAAATCAGCGTGGCCTGGAGCGCTGAAGCCTCTTCTGAAAATCAGGAGAAAACACAAACTTCACTGATTGTCAGCGGAGAGCCAGAGCTCCGTATGGAACCTGGAAACAGCGTCATTCTCAAGTTAAAGACGAACGTTTCTTATCTGGTTACGTGGCTCTGAATGCACAGAAATGAGGTGTGTGTAACGTCAAGTCCAGGAGTTACGGCCAAGCTCAAAATTACACATACAGACAAATTTAGATGTAGAACAATTTTCATTCGGCCAGTGGTGACCAGCGCCATCAGTGAAACCCATCACTTCCTATCAGAAACAACGTGAGAGAAGGATCTGTTTGGAACAAAAGCCTCTGTTTTTATTTACAGAACCACTCTGCGGATGTCACTGAGCGGCAGAAGAACCGCAGAGAGGAATGAAACGATCTGCCGGAAGAAGCTGGAGTTGCTGCCAAAGTATTAAGCAAAGGCTGAGTACTTGTGGACATGTCATTACTTCTGCCTTTTCATCCTGCTGTTTTGAGTTGATTTCTTTCCTCTGGGATGAACATTAAACATCTACATCAGACAGCATGGATATTGATTTGAACAAAGGTATATAGACATGATGTTCAAGCTGAGCCTCAAGTCCGCCAGTGGTTCCATGTGAGCACCTGATCCCCAAAATGTCTGAGCATGCCACTGCTCTGCAGAGCAAGATGTAAAAAGTTACAGTGATAACGGAAGACATGCTGCTGCTGTGACTCACCGGCAGCGGTGTCCAGGCCACACACACACAGCACACACCGCTCGGCGTCCTCGGCGGCGGAGGAGCTCCCGCCTGCCGTCTGCAGCTTCTCCCCGGTCCTGAAAACACGAAGGGTTAAAAGGTCAAGCTGCGATGCCGCCTTAACCAGTCCAGATGTTGCTCCGTTTGTGTTCTCTCAGCAATGAGACGTTTCAGCTGAGCTGTCTGTCGTTCTCTGCTCTTCTTCACACACTTCACTGCCAAAAGTACGAACCTCAGAGCTCCTCCAACGCCCACAGGTGATTCGCTTGTTTTAGTCCGTGATTTCATAACACTGGTTAAGGAAATACTAGTTACAAGACATTTTTTCCACTGTTATGAGTGAAATATTAGTAAATTACAGATTTGAAAAATGCTCCTGAACTTTGCTGAAAAGTTACTTGTAAGTTAGTTTTGTTTGACTTGAAGATATTTGGACTAGAAACTAGACCAGAAATACTCGGTGAGATTTAGTGTTTTCGCAGTGCAGCGATGCTGGACCTCCGTCCAGACTGACCGGTAGATTGTGCTGACAGTGGAGGGGAAGTCAGCCTGCAGCTTGGTGACGAAGCTCTGGGTCAGGCGCTGGATGCTGGCCTTGTCTGGCGTCTGGGAGGGAAGAACATGTCTGCCTCAGATAATCGGGACAGAAACAGAGCCGTCCTGTTCTGAAGCAAAAAGAGGAGAGCGACGGTGATCAGACGGTACCTCACCTTTGTGTCCAGGTTTGGAACGACAACGGATGGAATCTTGAACATATGATTGTAGTAAGCTATTTCTTTAGCTGAGTATTCCCTCATGGGTCTCACTACTGTTACATCACCGTATCTGCAGTCAGAGAAGCCCTGGGAAAAAAAACAAAATCAGATATGTTCCATCTAAAGTGGTCCGATAGTGGTCCGGTACTCACCGTGTCCTGGGCCAGCTGGGCTCCTCTGCCCAGTGAGATACTGGTGAGCAGCTTCACAGCCAGTCTGGTGCAGCTGTCTCCCAGCATGAGCTTACTGTAGCCTCTGGTCCGAGCCGTGTGCACCAGCAGGTGCTGCCTTTAGGAGGAAAGTCAGTCAGTCAGTCAGCCAGTCAGGATGGATGATTGATGCTTCAACAAATGGAGGACAGAGAACGGGACGTGGAGTTGCTGCACGATCCGCAACATCAGCTAATCTGCGCAGTAGCTAATAGAAATACATCCAGGGGGTATTTTTATTGATTGTTTTTTTTACATTTTTGTATGCCACTAATTGTAAAAAATAATGAAGGATTTAGACCGTTTTCACACCTGATAGTCTGGTAGACTCAGTTTGACTGGGAACCAAAACTGTACGATTAATTGCAGCTAACAAAGCCAGCCAGCGGCCCCCAAACTCACCGTTTCATTTTATTTTGCAGTGATGGATTGCAAATGTTTAGCACATTTTACACAAATGTTCCAAATTTGAAAAACAAAAGATATTAAACTTGCTAACTTGTTTACTGTAAATTCCGTCTGTCTGCAGATGTTCCTTTCAAATAGTTCAATTCGTATGCCACAGTTAAATATCACTCCGCATTTCAAAATGATAATTAATTAGAGCATCATAAGGTTCAAATCAATAGCCATAATAACACAGACATAATGTCATCTAATTACAAATTACTAATAATAGTAGGTATACAGTATAGCCTAGGACTAATGAAATATCTGCTTTTGACATGTTGCTATGGGGGCCTCGAATTAAAATCAGATTAGGGCCCCAAAAAGTCTTGGGTCTGTCCTGATCCCAGTTGCCCACTGACTTATAATCTTTGAACTAAATAATGACAGTTATTATTCAGTCAAGACAATAACAACATTTTCTAGGAAAATAAGCCATCTTATAACAAGTAATATTTTAATTAACATAAACATGCTACACTTTGCTGATGTATGTTTTAAGAATAATCCAGGAGAATTCCAGGTGATCCAACCTGAGCGTGTTCAGCAGGTCTTGTTTGGCTGTCAGGGTTTGAGCCGAGCCAATCAGCTGCTGCAGCAGCCGTGTGTGTGACTCCTGAACAGCAGGCGGCGACACACCCTCCTGCTCCTCAGCCTTTCCATCGCTGCCGCTGCCGCCACTCTGCAGGAAGAGATCCACAGCTGCTTTGTAGCCGGAGCCTGGTTGGTCTGACGGCGGTGAGGGAGTCAGGACAGATCCAGGGAGATCCAGAACCTGGAAGAAGGGATGAAAACGCAGAAACTAAAGAGACTTCACAATTTATTTTATTTGTTGTTTCTGTTGCTTTGTTTATTTATTTTGGATATTTAAAATGTCCTCCAGTTCCATTGTTAAATGTTCGTTAGAATTTAAAGTTTATTGATCTTTGAGAATGTGTTCCTGCATTATTAAGCCATTACCATTATATTACTTGAAAATGGTCTCCAAACAACAATATCATCATTTATTGCAACTACTGGGGCAATTTAATGTCCAGCAAAATTTGTTATGGTGACAGGCCTATCTGTAACCGTGGAAACAGGTCTGTCCCTGCGCTCATTCTGACCTGCTCCAAAGGAAGGATGTAGAAGGGGAAACCGGTTGACCTGAACATATCACACAGCTCAGATGTTGCTTTCTGTCTCATCTCTTTACGCTGGCCAAGAGCGCCACCCTCTGAAAACACACACACACACACACACACACACACACACACACACACACGCACACACACGCCCAAAGAAGATGAGTCTAACAGATTTCCTTCAGCCAGAGAGGAAATAACCGGAGTTACAGAAATGATTTCATTTACCATCGATGTAAACGATCCCAGGGAGGAAGCGCAGCTTTTTATGAGCGTTCTGACTCACACCCTGAGAGGGAGACACAGCATGACATGAACACACAGGTTACACACTTCAGTTTTTCACCTAAAACAGGAAAAATGTTTCAACGTTTTAAGTGAAGAAATCTCCCAGTGGAACAATTTTTTTTAATCTACATTTAATAATTATTGACTTAAAACAAACTCCTATGTCTTGCTGAAAAGTTACTGACTTTGTTTTATTTCAAGTATGCTAAAATATTTGCAGTAGAACTAGATAAAGATTCTTGGTAAGATTTAGTGTTTTTGCAGTGTAGTGACAGGTTCATGTTGAGTCTGGAGCATGCATGGGGCCAGGACTATACATGAAGAGATCTGTCTGCAAACGCCTCCTGCCGACCTTTTCACTCTGGAACTGGTTTCTGGAAAACAGCATTTCAGGGACGCTAAAATGCTGGGTTCATGTCGATGCAAACCTGGAATAATAATAATAATAAAAAACTAATCCAGTCAGAGCCTAAAACCCCTGCGCTGACAGGACAGTGAAGAGCGGCCGGATGCTACGATACGACCAGGTTTCACCCAGACAAACCCAGGACCATGTGAGGGGAAAAGGCTGAATGACACGTTCACACCTCTTGGACTTGGCTGAGCATTGAGCAGGAAGAAGGACCCCCGGAGACCGCCAGCAGCACCTGCAGACAGAGGAGACGCTCAGAGACACGACTTCCACTGAACTCACCACTACAGCTGCCAGAACAGTTTCCAGCTCAGTTTGGACCGACTCGGTTCTGCTGGTACCTCCAGATGTGAGAGGAGGCCTTATAGTTTTATGCATGACTAGGGAACATTTTCTATATCTCTCATCATCCTCGATGTTGTTGCATATTTATAGAAGCTAAACATAAAATTGGAACTAATTAGCATATGTGTGTTATAGTTGTTAGAAAACCTGACTCAGCAGGTCTGACCTCAGCCAGTTAAAACCTAATCGCTGCCTTCGTGCCATTTTCTTTTTCCAAAGTCTTTTGGTGGATGGAATGCCTGAATAACAATTCTGGTTTTTAATCATAATAATAATAATAATAATAACATCTTCTTGACTAAATAGAAGAGCTGGATTTAAAACCATCCAAGTCGAGATGAGCAGGATGCAGTGACCTCCTCACTTTCTCTCCAGGGAAGATGACCCGGGTCTTGCCCAGCATGGCTCTGAACTTGTGGATGAAGCTCTCTCTGAAACAGTTCCTAGGAAACAAACAGAATGAGAGAAAAAGACAGGAAGCACAACAATTTCAAAGCTTTTCTCATTGATACGAGCAACATCCGTCTTATAGATTCTAATTATTATGACAAACGGCTGCAGATTAAATCATTTGCAGTGATTCAAACGGCATCACTTACTCCCAGTCTTATATAAATCTGGTTTTCACTGTACTACAGTGGCTGAGTGATGCTGCTGTGTGCAGTGACTCCTGATCAGTGTCATGTCCTACCTGCAGTATGAATCTCCTGCTCTGATGACCACAGCTGCCAGCTCCTCTTTGCATTTGACACATTTTTTCGAAGCACTAACAGCGGAGAGAAAAACTGTGTTTGGTTAAAGAAGTTACATAATAAAATGCTTTAGAAACACGCTAAAATACCATACAGAGTGGAACAGATAATACATCAAATTAATGATCCATCTTTTTACCATTTGTCTTTGTATTCACTTTGTAATGTCAGTCACAGTTTCTGAAAATTATATATCAGACAGAGATTTAAAGAGGCACGGCAAAAGCAAATGAGGTGGATTAGCAGTCAGTTATCAGACTGAGTCATCCAGGGTTTGTTCCTGTGAGATCCTGAATTAAATGTTTTGGCATAATTACCTAATAACTTTACTCTCCTGACTACAACGTCTGATACTAATATTTCTAACTTCAGCCAAAGATGACCTGAGAAAATATAAACAATATTTATTTCGTTTAGGAACAAAAAGACATGACAGAAGTCTAAACAAGAAGAAATCCACAGGGGGTAAACAACTTTTTCCCAGCCCTTGAACAAATATATCGTTGTCATCACAACAATCTGGAGACACATTAGTGTCACTGCCAGAAACTTTCCTGTTGGTCCTTTTAGAGTAAATGGTTGCAGCTCCTTTCACCACATTATAGTTCCTGTCCGTTCGAAAACATCTTACTCATTTCATAAAGTTCTGCTGCTTCGCTGAAAAGCCAAACAGCTTCTTTAAATACCAGCATTTTCTGTGCGGTGTCCTCCAGGCGCGTGGAGGTTTATGCCGCTCACCTGGGCGTATCCACGCGCTCCAGCTGCTCGTGGTACTCTTCTTCCACCTGACACATCGCAGCTCGGATGGACGTGTTTCCAGCTCGGGAGAACGAGCCGTGAGTTCCTCCAGTGATCCGAGCAGCTCGTTCTGTTTTAGTTGGGATGTTTACAAACCACCACAGCTCCAACTAACCTTCTCCTCTTTCTTCTTCTGTTAGTTTTCCTCAAGATTGTAAACCAGCTCGTGGTGCAATACCACCACCTAGTGGACTTCAGGGTGAGGCAGGAGGTGGATATAAATAAAGGCGTACCATATGCTCCTGTTTTCCATATGCACCCGCTGCTAATACACAACCATGATTTTTATATGTCTTTTCTAAAAGTATTTAAATCAGTGTCATGTTTGTTCCTTTTCTGTATTAAGTGGTCCTTTATTTTGTTAGTAAAGGCAGAGGGATGTTTTGAAGCAAAATAAAACAGCTTACTTGCCTAAACAGGTACAGCCTCATAAATATATTGTTACCCTTTGAACCTTTTTCATTATGTTACAGCAGAGGTAAGGGAATAACATTATAACATGATATAAGCTAAAAAAAGGTACATTTTCCAAAATTCTGCCCCGTCAGCAACAATTGTAAATATCAGTTTTATCTGGCACTTTGTGATTACAATGTGTATTGGCTAAAGTTGGAAACAGAGGATAAGGCTCTTAGTTTGGAGCCAGTAATTTAAAACTATTATATGAGACAGAGTGGACATATTGGACAGAGGACGGGGCTGAAGCTCAGAAGTGACCCTGATGTTTTCTGCCTGGTGTTTCTGTTGCTGGGTGAACTGCTCTGTGGGATTGCAGTTCCTCGGATCCACCTCCCGCTGCCAGCAGATGATCCGCGGGACTTCATCTTCCAGGGAGCTGAGCGCGCGGAGCGCCACGGCGAAGCCTCGCGAGCAAGCGCGTCTCTGGAGCCGCCAGCGCGGATCTCACAGCCATCTGGATGCAGCTTTCCCTGCGCTCCACACGTTTATGGGTCGAGGGTTTTAATTGAGGTCAAGCATCACGGCGTCGTGCTTTCAGTCGCCAGCGAGCGCTGCTCCCAATGTTTACTTCTCTGGCATGTCTTCTCCAGCCAGGGGGAAGTAAAGCTGAACAACAGAGGAGACATTTCTCTCGTTTATTTATTTATTTATTTTTTAGAAAAAGCCGTAGTAGAGGGACCCTTTTTTCCCCCCATCCGCTGTACGGAATATGCACTAGCTAGTTTGAACTGTTAGTCCCCTGGTGAGGCTTTTGTCGACAACTGCGGCTCCTCTTCGGCTCCATGATGGCGATGTTTCGGAGCTTTGTGTCGGCGAGCACCCAGTTTCGTCAGCAGCAGCAGCAGCAGTCCAGCAGCGGCCCCGGCCCGCTAGCAGCCCCCCCTGAGGCCGTAGAGAGCCAGTTCTCCTGTCCCATCTGCTTAGAGGTTTACCACAAACCCGTCAGCATCGCCAGCTGCGGACACACGTAAAGTACCCTGCTCTTATTTCACGGTCTGAGGCCGGATGTCGTTTCCCACGGTTACTCGCCGTGTTGTTTGTGGTCCAAACATTTCATCATTTGGCTTCAACAAGTCCCAGACCAGGTTCTGATAGAACCGGGATGAGCACAGGATGACAAACACTCAAATACAGCAGGGACTCCTGACTGTTCTTACTGACTGTTCTTACTGACTGTTCTTACTGAGCAATGAGCTCTGGTTTAAAAAAAAAAAAACAAAACAAAAAAGAAGAGTCTGAAACATCAACCTGACATTTTACATTTGCAGCCCAAAAATTAAAAATAAAAAACTAAACTCTGACTTTAATTCACATTATGGCTTAATAAAACATCAATTAAAATACCAGAAGGCAGCTTCTACTGAGTTTAACTATCACCAAAACAAAGCTGTAATGTGACCCGGTAAACTAGGGATTCTGCATGAAAAAACCTGCTCAACCACTTTGAAAAAAGAAATGTCATGTTAGAATTAGGTCTGTCGCAATAAATCAATTAACCGCATGATAAAACAAATTCAATCATTTTAATTTCTACTTTCTCTCTCTTTCTACCAAAAATTGGATAACAAAAGTCTTCAGTCTGGTGCTTTGGTCTCAACTAGCCCTATTTTGAAAGACAATTTTGCTTATAGAGACTTCATCATTAATTTTATTTATTGTTTCTGTTGCTTTATTAAAATGTTGGTCATTTTAAATGTCTCCCAGCTCCAGTGTTAAATGTTCATTAGAAGTTTATTGATCTTTCAGAATGTGTCCTTGCATAATAAAACACATATACCATAACAATACTTTAAAAGGATCTCAAAACAACAATAGTTTATCGCAATAACCTCTCGGACAATTTATCAACAGGCCTGTTTGGTCACCACTTATGATTAAATAAGTTATTCTGCCACCACTTAAGTAAATTTGTCCGGTCATTGTGGGTGCTATTAATTGGTGATATTAGTTATTGTCTGTTTTATTCCAGAGCTAATTTTAACTCAGGATTTTGGAGGATTTTACTTTCAATATTGTGATTAGAATTTTTATCATCTTTTTATTTAGCATCAGAATACTCTTTTCAGAATCCAAATTTCTTTTTTTGTGATTTTTTTTAAAGAAAGAAAGCATAACGAAGTTTAAAAATAGCAACTCTCGAAGGTAAGTCAAATACATAAATAAAATACTAATAAATAAGTATGTCTCAATAAATATAAATATATAGTTTTACTCCTCGTCATCGTTTAAAAAAAGTTTTTATTTTTATTTTGTGTGATATTCTCATCCTGCTTGTGTTATTGCTGTTGTTGTTGTTTTTATTATTACCGCCCTTTCCCCCCTTTTGATTAAATAAGCCTAATTTAATTCATATTCAGCTTTGCTAGAATTAATACTATGTTTCTGTTACTATGATTTGTGTCTGTGGAGCAAGGAAAGATATAGAGAAAACCTCTGCATTCATATATGATGCTTTGTATATGAATTATTGTAAAGTATCCTCATTTAACATGCCTTGTTGTATGCATTTTGCTATAGTATTATTATAATACCCAATATGGCATTGTACCTGCAGTAATAAAAAAAGGTTACATAGACACAATGAACCACATCACCTAAAAATGTCTCCTGCATTCATGTCGCCACCAATATAGCTTCATGTTTTATGTGTCAGTATTCTTCTTTTTATACTTTTCCGGCTCGCTCTAATCTAATTCTGCCTTCATAAAGATGAGAGAAGCTTCTCGATGGGACTGGATATTCAGAACCGTGGCTGTAGTTTCGGGTTTCCTTCATCTCATAATCTTCAGATTGCTTGTTGGGGGGGGAAAATGATGCTGTCATGGAAATTTATTTATAATGTCCTTTTGTCACTGAAGTTTTTAATATTTTTTTATGAAACCAACAGTCACAGAACACAGACGGTTTTTGCTCTTGCATTAATCTGTGCTGCAGGATTTTACTGTGATACAGATGATTTTATAACCTCTGTATTACAGTACTATCTAAGTACAAAGCTAACAGCAGAGATTTGTTCTTGTAATTGCTGTCAGTGTTGAACTTTGACCCCCGAAACACCATCATCACCTTCCATCTGTACTTTCTTAGTATTTGTGAGGATAGACAATGCAAATGCTTTTACATGGAATGTGACAATCTTTTATAAGATCAGTAAATGGTTGACAAACACTTTTTAAATTAAAAGGTTAAAATGGAAGTATGAGAATGTTTTTATTTAGTATGTCGCAGAAAAAATATTTCTGGACGCTGTCTCTGAGTGGTTCTCTCTTCTCTCTTTTGTTTCTCTTAATAACTCTGCTATTAGAGTTTGTTGTTCTGATCTCTACAGACAGAAATAAATCGACAGGAGTCTAGTTATAAAGCAAATCGAAGAACTAAACAGGAATCTTAGGACAGTTTAATTCTAGCGTTTACTAAATGTGGAGAAAATAGAATAAAAATAAATCTAAATAATGCAAATGTCTCTGAGATCATCAGTAAAATCATTATATTTCAATAGGACTGAATCCAGTGTGCTACACAGTAGCTCTGGGTGAAGCCCATGAACTGATGTCTCTTGACTTTGTCTTTTAGGTTCTGTGGGGAATGTCTGCAGCCATGTCTTCAGGTGGCCTCACCCCTCTGCCCTCTTTGTCGTGTGCCCTTTGACCCCAAAAAAGTGGAGCGCTCCTCCAATGTGGAGAAACAGTTGGCCTCCTACAAAGCCCCCTGCAGAGGCTGCAGCAAAAAGGTCCAGAATAACTCCTCCATGTTAAAGAAGTCATGTCATTGGTCCTTAATTCACTGTATATCTCCCCATGAATTACTGATGATGTTTTGTTATCCATCTGCTCTGACTGACATGGAGCTGATCTCATCGTTTCAGACATGCAGGTAACAATATCGGGTCTGTTGACAGGTGTCTCTGGTAAAGATGAGGTCCCACATTTCCTCGTGTTCCAAAGTACAAGAGCAGATAGCCAACTGTCCCAAGTTTGTCCCTGTGGTCCCCACATCCCAACCTATACCAAGGTACACACATGTTCTCACACAGTTTTATGGTTCATTTGATGGTTCAAGAAGCATCTGTTCTTCTAAGGAATGATTTGACACTTTTTTTGTGCATTCGTGTCTTTTGGCGTGCAGCAATATTCCAAACCGGTCGACATTCGTATGCCCGTTCTGTGGGGCCAGAAACTTGGACCAGCAGGAACTGGTGAAGCACTGTATGGAAAACCACCGCAATGATCCCAACAAAGTGGTGAGGAGATACGCTACATGGGATTTGATTGGCTGTTTCCAAAAAAAATTCCCCTCCAAAAAAAAGGATGATTCTTCTAATCTGTTAGAAATGTTGGACATTAAACGGTGTTGGACGACTCGTTCCAACCAAATGACGTTATGCTGCTGTGAACTTTATATCAGCAGGTCCAGCAACCTGACCGGTGGTCGCTCATGTTTTTGTCCCTACAGGTGTGCCCAGTGTGTTCAGCCATGCCATGGGAAGACCCCACCTATAAGAGCTCCAACTTTCTGCAGCATCTTCTTCACAGACACAAGTTCTCATACGACACCTTTGTTGTAAGTCCAGTTCTATCCTACCTGATGTAATATTTATTTTTGGTTGCTGCATATTTTTTCTAAACTCAGCTTTATGGATATGCTGTTGCACTGCCACATGTTTTTACTGTAGATCAGTGTTTCTGCATGTTTCAGGTCCGTTCTGCAGCACTTGATGACATGCAGAGGAGGTCATTTGAATCTGGTGTCCTGGAACAAAGACACATCTAAAATATGCAGGACAGTGGCCCCAGAGGACTAGAATTTAGAAACACTGCAGTAGACTATGAGCATATTCTAGAAAATGACATAATTGGTGATGAAATTAGTTACAGTTAAGGTCATAATTATTATCTTCCCTGAAGAAATCTTACACAATTTGTAATATTTCTATGGAAAACCCCACAAAATCTCTTAATACTTGTACTGTTTACATTTATGGTTTTCAAAAGAGTTTTTTGGCTGAAAATCTACTATTCTGCATCTCTAATCTTCACTGAGTCCCTGGGATTTTTCTGTGGTTCTGACTTAGTATTGGTTGGTCCAATTAGAGCTGTCGAACAAATGCTTTATATGCTGACAAAGAGAAACTACACACTACAGTGAGTCATGACATTAACAGCAGGTTTGGTTGTCGTTTATTACTTATCGTGAAAAATTTCTCGTCATGATTGGAATTTTGATTTGTCGTTGTCTTGATAAATTCCAATTATTGGTGTTAAATAAAAAACAAAACAAAAATGTTACTTTTTTTTCTCCATTGTTTGTTCCACAAGGGTATCAATAAATATCAGTAAATTCTAAAATATGATTAAATTCAGCTACTGTGTGTAATTCAGTGATATAAATTTCACTTTTATCAGTAAGCAGTCTCCTGAAGAAGCATATTTCTAATGGGAATGTTTTTCAGGAACAGCATTTTTGTTTGTGGCGCTGTGAAGGCCGTGCCAAAAATTTATCTAAGAAAGACATAAAAGTTTGTTTTTTATTATCATAATTTTTATTGTTATCACAATAGTACCGCAAAGTATCTGGATAAAATTCAAAGTCCATATCGCCCCCCCGTAGTTAACAGACTTGATCTGTCCATTCAAACATGTTCATCCAGTTGTTGCTTTTAAACATCATTGCATATTATATGTTATATAATCATTCCAGACTGCATCAAAAATCACCACTGAACATGAGATTTATACTCATGATGATTCAATGTGAACTTCTCACTTTGGCTTCCCCACCAGATAGTCACTTACCAGCTGTGTGTCCATTATAAATGTGCACAAATCTTTTGTTGATATTCTGCTAATTAAAAAAAATAAAAACACACACACACAAGTTGGCAATTTTGAAGTTTTCTGTCTTTGTGGGAGTTATTGGCAGAAATCCACAGTCTTTTAGTTTTAGGAAAATGACACAAAGTGTTTCATGTTGAACAAAGTACCCAGCAGCAGCTAACGGCTGTTGTTTGTTTCCTTCATCAGGATTACAGTATTGATGAAGAGGCAGCGCTTCAGGCGGCTCTGGCCCTGTCACTGGCTGAAAACTGACATCAGACCCCGCTCTGTCCTCTCCACTCCTCTGCTGTTCTTCCACGGGTCAGAACCTCTCAGACGTCACATGGACGCACCTGACTCGACTGTATGATAAAATTGCAGCCAACTTTAAATAATAACCTCACTTCTTTTTCCTTCTTCCTGGTGTAGCAGAGCACCTTCATTTTATTCCAAAACAAAAGCAGCGTGACCGATCCGATCCTCACTGCGCCGTATGAATTGAGCGTTTTTGAGGACGGGCTGGACCGCAGGTCCGGAGTGGATCCAATTACCACCCAGGAAAAACTCAGACACCTTGACCGTTGCAAGCCCCCCCATCTACGGTTTGGAAAGCAGTTCATCAGATCCCCTTTGGGCCACTGCAGCGTGAAGGGCTACCTCCTCAGAAAAAAAGTCTGTTTGTTTGTTGAAACCTGCTGCTGACTCTTAAGGCCTCCTCTGTGGTCCAGCTCCCCGACCACATGCACCGATCCACCAAGGTAGACACTGTGAGTAAGCTGGCCTCAGCTTCTGCTTCTGCACTGACCAGGGCGGAACCTTTGGCTGCCCCATCAGCAAGATCTAACGAGCATCTGCACAAATCCACGCATCTCCTCAGAGACAAAACACTGGAGGTGATTCTTCAGCAGCATTGTCAGGCTGCACAAAAACTGGACTTTTTATGTTGCTCGGAAGTGAGAATATTTCAGTAGACTTGCATTTTATCCCACGGAATGCCCATTCATGTTGCTGTCCACAATATGCTTTACGGTCATGATCAGTGATCAGTGCACCCACCACCCCACACTAACCTGATAGTAGTTTTACAGGTTTGATTATGAGGCAGAGGCCTCGCAGTCAGTTACACATTTCTTCTGTTTTTGCTTTTTTGTCTCAATTAAAAGTTCCAGATCATTATAAAAATATGTTGGACACGGATAATCTGAGTAAATTCAAAAAGCTGTTTTAAATGTTGATTTCAATCATAAAGGAAAGAAATTCCTTTATGACTGAACCTGGACCCATGTGGAGAAGTAACGGGTCCGGTTCTAATTCTAATGACTGCTTGGCAGAATCAACTTCAAGTATTTATAATAACTGGTAATAAGTCTTCAACATCACCACTGAGGAATAGCAGCCCTCTCTACTTTGCAGAAATATTTTCGTTCAGCCATGTTGAAGTGTTTAAAATCATACTACAGAATCTGAATTGGATTTAAGGGGTCAGACTTTGGCTAGGCCGCCCCAAAACTTCCATTGTTTTTGTTTTCCTAATGTCTTTCTGAGGTTGCCTTGCTTCAGTACTTTGGATCATTTTTCGGCTGCAGAACTGAAGTGTGCTTGGGCTTATGGTCCCGTACTGATACCTGGATATTTTTCCTGTGGGATTAGAGCTTAAAAGTCTTGATTCTATCAATTATGGAAAGTCATCCAGGTCTTGAGGAATCAGGCCAGCTCCAGATTCTTTGGACTGCCCCTACCGTGTTTAACTGCCATTACAATATTCTTAATCTGAAATGCTGTTGGTTTTAGACCAGATGTAACTGGATTCACACCTTCCAAAAAGTTCCACTTTTGTCTCATCAGTTCACAAAATATTTTCCACAAAGTCTTGGGTTTCATCCAGATGTTTTCTGGTAAGACAGACCTTCATGTTCTTTTGGATCAGCAGTTGTTCTGACCTTTGAACTCTCCAGTGGAGGACATTTTTGTTCAGTCTCTCTCTAATTCTGTAGAAACACGAACTCTGACTTACACTGGTGTTTGTTTTTGCTCATCCTCTTGATCCAAAATAGAAATTTGTGTGATGATCTGAAACATTTAAGAGTGTCAGAAAAGCAAAATGAAATATATAAACGGGGCAAAACCATTTTCATTGCTCTGTTTGTCATTACGTTGTCCAATGCTGACCACAGGAAGAAATAGTCAGTGTTAGTCGTTTCTTCCCTGCCGTCCAGCAGAAAACTGGTGGTGAGTTAGTTGCAGTTATTTTAGGACCAGGGCCAAATTTGTCTTGATGGAATCTCAAATATTTTGGGGGGAAAGGTCCATACGTGGTATGTTCTGTAGAGTGGCTTTCATCCATTGTTTAGGCTGACTGTTGGACACTCCAGCAATTTTCTGTAAACTGCCACAACTTATACCCTCTGTCACCAGCGTAGGTCTGGACCTCTTATTTGGTCCAGGTTCTAGATCAGAGGTCTCAAACTCCAGTCCTCAAGGGCCGCTGTCCTGCAGTTTTGTAGATGTGCCACAGGTACAAAACACTGGAATGAAATGGCTTAATTACCTCCTCCTTGTGTAGATCAGTTCTCCATAGTTCTGCTAATGACCTAATTATTCTATTCAGGTGTGGTGCAGCAGAGGCACATCTAAAAGTTGCAGGACAGCGGCCCTCGAGGACTGGAGTTTGACACCTGTGTTCTAGATGCAAGTAACTGTGAGGACATCAGCATTGGCTCAGTAGGTTTTCTTTAGTAACCCAAACATTATACGCAACATCTAACTACTGGAAGCCGAGCCATTTGTTCTCTCAGCTGTCATTCCTTCCTCAACATCAAGAGATGGAAACTTCAAAGCTCCATCTTCATCTCCAGCAGATCCGGCTGCACTGTTGAAGATGAACACACGACTGCAGCATACTGGGTTTTATTTAGTACTTATAAAACAGTTACATAAAAGACTAAAAAAGGTACAAAAAGTCCCAAAGTGCATCAGGAAAAAAAATCAAAATCAGTGACAACTAAAAGTTGTCAGACAAAACGGATTTTGTAAAGGATTTGAAAATTGTTTCAGATTAAGTAATCCTGAGTTAGCTGGCAGAGTTTTCTGTAATAGCCAACAAGGATAACAACGTCCAACCCGGGAAGAGTCACAGGTTTAACAAGGCTTAGCAATCCAGACTGGTTTGAAGTGGTGCCACATACAGATTCCAGTCATTTATATATAAGACTGTACAGATACAAACTCCAGTCAGGTGTTAATCCCATGTATGTTTAAAAACCAATTAACTTTACACACCTCTAAAATAGCACATTATATTGTCTACATTAAGGTAATTACTGCGTCCAGTTTTACTCACCAGTGACATTCTTGGCACGTTGCCATCAGGTTCTCTCCATAGTGTCCAACATTTTTGGTGCAAACATGTCAGTTTTCCACAAGAGCGCCCCCTGGAGTCAGAATTCCAACGGGAACGTTGAGGCTTGCCAGGCAGCAGTGACTTTAAATATTCAAGGTGGCTGCTGGGGGATGTAGTGCTGTTGAGAGGCCAATGTAAATCCTTTATTTGCACTTCCTACAGGTTATGCCTGTAAGAAGTGCATCCTAACGTCTGTGCAACCTCTATTTGTGAACATGTTATTTTAGTTTTTTTTAAAACATATACATTTGTTCACAAAGCTAATGGTAGTTAGCAGCAAAAATAAATATGTTGAATTGTAACGTAGGTGTGGCATCATTCCCAACTCGCGTCCTGGGAAAGGTTTCTGCAGGACACACGGCTCCAATTCACCTCTGATTATCTTGAAATATTTCATTTAAATTATCCAAATACAATCCAAACATAGTGACAGATTAGATTTAGTGACAGTCCCATCTGATCAAAATTGTGACGCCAAACAGTATGATTTGAATTTTAATGCCATTTAGTTGGTCAGGTGTTATTGCTAACGCCTGACCGACTCATGGCTATTGGCAAAGAGCCATTCCTTGTGGAATAATATTATTAATGGTACTGAACAAGCATTAATGTTGCATTAATGTGGCAGAAATGACCAACTCTCCTTTAACAGGAAGAAACCAGAGCCAGACCCAGTGAGATCATCTCTAGAAACCTACAGGGGGTAAATACAGAAAAACACAGCCCACTTCCTGTCTGATTATGTAGAGGTAATTTTGACTGTCTGTCTGAACAGACAGTTTTGCTATACTTACCAAATTTAATACATCAGTTTCATACACAGCTACAGTTTAGCCAGTAGATGGCAGTCTTTTCCCAGCCATACAGATGCTGTACTGAATATGAGCTACACATAAGTCTTGTAAATCCTAATCAGCACAATAACCTGATGTGGATAAGTTGAAAGATGGAGCTGTTTTTATCGATGGACAGATGGATGCTGCTTGTATTCTAAATATTTCAGTTTACATCTCTTATTTTGGTCACATTATGTACATTATGTTGCCACTTGCAGGCTAGATGTTTGTAAAGCTGCTGCTGAGGGTTATAGAAGCTCTAGATTTTGGAAAAAAATAATGTATGTTTTTTTGTTTGTTTTTTTTTTTACTTCATGTGGGTGATGATTGATTCTCCATTTATGTCACTATGACAAACTTTAGTCATAACCCTGTCAGAAATCTGCTAATAATTAACCGTTGACCATGAAGGGGCATTACGTTTGATATAAAAACCTCCTTCAGATTCTAAGCAATATTACTGTGCTGTTATGTAAAGACGGAAGAAAAATGGGAGTCTCTCAAGAACCTGAGCTCTTTTGGACTTTTCATTGTCACTGTTTGTTTTATGTTCTGAAGATAAACCCCCAAACTGATATTTTTCACGAAACTGTTCTACTAAGTTTTTTTGTTGTTGTTTCTCTACTATGTTACCGTGGGAAACACATTATGTATCATATGAGTCCTCCCTGATCTGATTTCAACATATTTTTTTGTCATTGCTATGCTGTCTGTTAGATTTATGTCTTCTATACTGAGAACACACTGTATTGCTTATGCGTCTAAAAAAATGTTCTGGAAATTAATTTGGTCCACTTTTATTCTTTTGAATAAAACTATTTTACAATCCAGTCATTTTGTGTGTATCTCATCCAGTTCAATTCCATTCTACCTTAAAATGTTTCCACTAACTCCATGAGTTCAGCTGGATGGGAGAAACCAGTGGAAGCTTCAGAAATGCTGGGACCGGATAAACTACAGCACATCCTGGGACTGGTAACAAGAAGAAAAAAAAACAACTTCCCCTCCCACGAAGAATCTGACAAAATAGAGAGTGGCAATAAATGCTGGCAATTATGATTACAGATACAAATTGAGGACAGATACAACTGAGATTAATCTGATTTGAGGAACAGACCACTGACTTCCAGAAAACAGAAATCACGCTAACATAATGACTAAAAATACCCGAGCAAAAAGATGACGAACTCAGCAACAGGAAGTAAGTTTAACGATAGACAAAAGGAAGAGAACAACCACAATACAACAGGGACTACAATTTAAAACAGAACTAGAACCCGGACATGAAAGTCCAAAAGTACACAAAACCATAAAGTGATCATAAATCACAAAGCCAGAGTTCATGAGACACCCCAAAGCATGTTTATCACACTATGCACAAGCCATATTATATACCTGGAGATTAAATCTTCCCCCAGGTTGTCAGAACTGCTTACTCATCATTTCATACCTCTTCTACAATCAATACAAAATCATTTGGAACAGAGGTTAAATTTACCACTTTCATTTTCTGGTAGAGCAGTAACTATAACAATGAAAATACTTCCTCAAATGAACAAACTATTTTCCGTGTTACCCATCCAACCAACTGCAGACTGGTTTATGTCCTTAGATAGTAAATTACAACATTTAGTTGGACAAATGAGCCACCAAGAATAAAGTTATCAACCTTACAAATCCCAAAACAACATGGAGGGCTCAGCACACCAATTGTTTTTCATTATTTTATACAAAATCATTTACAGTACTTAATCAAATAGACCCAACCTCAGCAGTGTAATGGCTTATGTAAAATAAAACCATAATTTTGTGGGAGGATTTCATCACATTTTCCAATCATTAGTTAAACTATTAAGAAACACTGTCAGCTTGGTGGAAATTAAATAATATTACTAATTCAAATTTTACATCCTCAACATACACACCATTTTGGAGTAAACCCGTCTATTTTAGTTCATGTATCTCTAAACGCATTGCACATTTTGAACATATCTTTGGACATAATAAACTCTTCTTATTCCCAGAATTAACTAAACGACACAGACCTAGTAACACACAGCACCCAGAGTATCATTGAATAAAATGGAACATGGAACCACTTAATACAGAACGTATTTTACAACTTGCTGGCCTAATTAAACTTGCAACCAGAAAGGAAGTTCAGTCATTATATTGAATGTTAAACAGGATTGATTCAACAATATCCACACCTACATCAAAACGGCAAATATATTTAAAACATTAACCAAGATTCTGAGTTTTGGATGACAAAAAATTCTAATCTTCAGCTTATTCAGTATAAAATAATCCATCCAATTCACTGCACAACTCAACAAATTGCACAAAGTGGATCTGGTTCAGTCTGAAATATGTAGAAGTTGTTCACAAAATACCAAATGTATATATTTTAATTCTTTATTGCTATTATGAGACATCACAACAATTATTAGTGATGTCTGAAATCCTACACAATTATTATAGTGTTAATCATTGCCGAAAATGTTTTTATGAAATAAAAATATGTATGCTCCCATTCAGCTGGGGCTGATTACTAACAGACCTTCAAACAGCCCATAGATGTGGATATTAAATATTCATTCCTACAGTAGAATCTCAGAGATATGACCAAAAACACAGAGGAAGAAACAAACTAAATATAGATATAAATATATACTCTTGGCAGATTGAATTGAATCAACATATTTCTTCTGGCTGGTAGTAATATTACCAGCAATATAACCAGAGTAATGATCTGAATCTGTGGAAGTAACTGAAGATTAGGGTGATGTTAAAGAGGCCTTCCAACAACCTCCCAGACTTGAGGAAAAAAAGAAAAAAAAATCATCACCAAAGAAAAAAGAAAACATCTAAATATCAGAGTAAACATGGAACAAGCTACTCAGTCACTCGTAGAAGACTTTCATTTCTGGAAGGTCAATAAAGATTATTGAGAAGAACGTCAATAATAACGGTGTGTTAGTGAGCCAGTGGTTCAGACCGTGGAGGAGCTTTCGCATTTTCCTCATAGTCAGGATGGTTTTATTTATTTTTTATTATTATTATTTTTACATTGACATGATGGTTCAAATGCTTGCCAGGCGCAGCCTTGTGGAGATCAAAAACTTGTGCCATGGGAATCAGCTGAGAGCTGATTCCACCAGCTCTCAGCTTTTTATAGGGAAACCAGGAAATGGAATTGGTGTTTAGTGTGTGTGTGTGTTATTTTCTGTTCTGATGTCTGACTGCCAGCTGGAAACCAAACGACTCCTTGAGGATCAGAAAAAAACTTTGAACATTGAAGCTTCCAGGAACTCCACTGCTGCTCCCATTGCTCCACCCTCCTACATGTCCCGCCTCCATCGCAGGTGAAGCGCTGCCTCCTTCCAGAAAGCAGATAACCTACCTATGTCTCATTCTTTAGTTCAGATTTTCTTCTTCAACTTTTTGGACCACTTGAACTAACTGTAAGTGTGCTTCTTTTTTTTCTACTTGTACTTTGTCTTCAGGAACTTTCCTGTTTCTTTCTGCTCCCTGATGTTTGGAGAACATGTTTGTTTCTGATTTCAGCGCAAAGTTTCATCTCTGCTGTTTGAAAATTAATCTACAGATTATTGAACTGGAGAAAAACAACATGATGAACAACTGATGTTTAGATGTGATATTTAGATGACTAGAACTCTGTTGACCCAATAAGTTTCATAGCTTCAAATGATCCGTCTGAAATCTAAATGTCTGGGAGACAGACATTTAGATTAAAGACAGGAATGGCCTTCATGTTCAGTTAAACCAATTTTAAATGTCCAACCAAAAAGTCTGACAAAAACATGCTCTAGAGGTCCTGCTTTCGTTCTACTAAATGTTCAAAGGTCAACTTGAAACCTGAACTGTCTCTTTAGAGGTTTCACAGCCAGTTAAACCTTATGGATCATATTAACACGTGTTTCTGTCAGGTTAAGAACAAAGGTCCAGTTGATAAATGTAGAAAGTGATTAAATAATTTGCGGGTTCATCTGTCCACATATTTCTCCACCCTGTTGTTTATGGCAGCTGTAAAATATCTGCAGCTCAGAGATAAGATTGAAAAAACTGTTGAAAACCTGAAGGTGAATTGAATCAGACCAGGAAATTTTAACAGCTTCAAACCTCTTCAGATTCAACATTTTAGAGTGGAATGCATGAAACAGACAAGTAATCCAAAAGGCTAACATTAGATCTAATAAATCCATCAATAAAACAATAATTATTTCCAATAGTCAGATTTAAAGACCAACCCCCCCCTAAAAATGATCAGTCTTTTGTTCCACTGTGGGAGAATTATGAGTTAGAATTTTATTTCCCAAACAGAGAATCTGAGGAGTTTAAAGATCTTGTAGGGAATATTTTACCTTAAATCCACATTTAAAACAAATAAATGTTTTTAAACAAAGTCATTTGTTCATGAAAACACAGAGAATCTAGAGCCTCCAACCGGTTTAGAGTCAGTTCATTTTCATGATTCCAGTTTCAGAATCTCAGGCTTTGATACCCACCTTATAAAAATCTGTCACCAGCTGGGATCTTCTGATGTCTTTGATTTCTGCATAAAAAAACTGTCAAATAAGTGAGTTTCCTTTTTAATGTTGTTAGTAACCCAGGAAGGGATAGACATGGAGAAATTAAAGATTTCAATAGGCCTTGTTGGTGAAAATCACTCATTTTGGAGGAACTGGGCCACCTTATAGAATGTTGCAGCTTCTTGAAAACCCAGAAATCTTTTTAGGAGTCAGGGATGTTGCTCTGGAAACATCTGCAGAAAACTTCCAGATTCAATGGCTAAAGTTTGGACCAGAACCCAAGAAATGAAACAGATTGTTGATCAGTGATGAATGGCTGAGTGTAGAAATGAATGAATAGCAGCAGAACAATCAGATAAATTTAGTTCACAGGGATAAATAATATTTAATTAAAGCCTGCTGTACTTCTGGATGTTTGGACCTTTAACAAGGGCTGAAAAATGTAAAACCAAAAGGTTTGGCACCATTCTGTTAAATATGGGCAAATCTTCTTTTTCAGCTCAATAATTTATTTTTTACAGTGTACATTTATTCTTATATGAGGTGCAAGAGGAATTAGAAATAAAAACTGAATTTCTAGTTACTGCCTAAGGTCGATTAGTGGCGATCTCATGGCCATCAATCTAATTTGGTGGCCATGGGTTCGCCACTGCTTTTTGTAGACGTGGTTCTATTGGCTTCATCAGATCATGATCTTCAGCTTTCACTGGAGCGGTACACACTCATCTTCTGAGGATCAGTGCCTCAAACTCTGAGGCCATGGTCTGGATCCAGAAAAGGCTAGAGTGACTTCTCTGGGTGATTGTTTCACTTATAAAATGGAAAAAATGTCTTGTTATTAGTGAAATAATCTGCCAGTGGAACAAGTACATTTTCATCAATGTAAATGAATTATTAACTTAAAACAAAGTGGAGGAAGAGTAGGAAAGATAGACAGTCAAATGTAAGGAAAGAAGACCAGAAACAAGGACACAAGGGAGGAAAGAAAGAAAAACACCATTTATGTTTCTTATAAACTGAAATCAAATGAGCTATTTTCTAGACTTCCAGGCAGAGGAGGAACTCTGTGTTCATGAAGGTTTGTGGATGTTGAGGAAATCAGTCAATCACATGTTAGTCTGGAGACATACAGGAACCCAGAGGACAGTGGACACCTACCAAGGCTGAAGTGATGTCTTCACATTATTAGATCAATTCAACAATAAACTGCTGGGTTTTAGAAATTTAGAAAGAAAAGCGGAAAAATGATCCAGACCAACATCCAGAGGATCACAGCCAGACGTGATGAGGGTCTTTTCAAAGTCATTGACAGGAAAATGAGCCTTCAGTAGCAGCTGATCTTTTTCCAGCGCTATTGATGTAAAGGATGATCAGAGTTGATCTGCAGATGAATGATTTGTGTTTCATGTGCAGGTGAAGGTAGAAAGTGTGTGCAAGCTGATGTGGATGTGAATTCAGCAACATGGATCAGCGTGAGTTCAAAGAGGAGAAAACCATTCTGTGTGGGGAAGATGAAGATGAGAGCCAGAGCAAAGGTCAAAGGTGAGATCACCATCTCTAAGTGTCCAGAACCCTTTTCACACACATTCACACTATATCAAACCAAAACAGACGTGATGATGAAGCAGCTGCTGTTCCTCTTTGGTGCTTCATCCAGAATGAACAGAGCAGCTCAGCATGGTATCAGTGTGTTCTTCCAAACATCAAGTCAGTGATGCAGAAGCAGCTGAGTGACACCAGCCTGTTGGTTAGAGTTCTGTGTTACAGCAGGACACATCTGGGAAAACTTCCAACACATTTCCTGGATCTTGATGACCAACATGAGTTCAACATTTTTCATGAGTGAAAGAATGATGAATGATCAGACATTTATGGAATAATATTTATATTGATTTTCTGACAACTCACTCTATGGAGGTACTGACAGGATCTAGTGAAAATCAATCAAATGTAGCAGAACCTCTGTTATCTATGTAGATCCCTGTTTTTACCCAGAGTTCTCCTACATCAAACCTGAAGAGGCAATTAACATGAAATCATTATTTAACTTGGAGACAATTTGTCCCATTGTTCAACCAGGTTCCTACTCTTATGGGTCTATAATGTAAATATTGGCTAGTATGTGGACAGAAGCTGGTGTGTTTTAATCCTAGTTTTTTTTTTCTGTCATAATCTATCATAGACTCAAACCAGAACCCAGCTGTGTGTCCTTCAAGAGTGATGCGTCAAAGGAAGACTTCATTAACTTTAAATCTCCTGGACCTCCACCATCTGAGAGGTGAGCTGTATCTAACTGCTGTATCTCTGTGAACTGAGTAGGTCTGAAATGTTTTCATTCTAACATGTGTTTAACCTGATCTCAGCTCTTTTTTCCACATTTCTGTGTGGAGAGTCCTGGAGGGTGTAAGGGAGTTTGCACAATCACTGCTTTGAGGACTTGGAGAAGGTAGTTGAACTTGTCCCTTGGGGACCCCGGTGGTACTCCGGGAGTATGGGGTACCAGGCCCTTTGATGTGGACTGTTAGGTTTCTGTATAACTGGTGTAAAAGGTTGGTCCGCATTGCCGGCAGTAAGTCAGGCTAGTTTCCAGTGAGAGTTAAATTCCGCTAAGGTTGCCCGTTGTAACCGATTCTGTCCATAACATTTATGGACAGAATTTCTGGGAGTTGCCAAGGTGTTGAGGGGATCCGTTTTGGTGGCCTTGGGATTGCATCTTTGCTTTTTGCAAATGATGTGGTCCTATTGGCTTCACAAGGTTCTTAAATTACTTAAGTAGGATTCAAAAATCCAAGATAAGAAATAAAGCCAAACTTTCCCTTGTGCCATCAGTTCATCCTGGCTTTATTAGTTTCACAGAGGCCAGGCCACGATCAGGAACCAAGAACAGAAATCCAGCTTCCTCCCAGTTAGCACTGAGATATTCACAAATATATTGTGAATTCTGGTGTTACTGGTTTTCATTTTTTCATTTCATCTTCCTTTTCTAACTTCCTTGTAATGTGTTCATCTGATGTTTTACTGTGACACTCTTGGAGATTTCATCTGTAAAAACTGTCAGGTAAATATTTACAGACTTCCTAATTGTTCCTGATTCCTCCACAGAGTGGACCTGCAGAGCTCAGAAGTTCCCAGCCAGCAGCACCAAACACAGCTGGACTCCATATTTATGGTCTGCACATGTACAACTGCTGCTTTTCCATGGATTCTGTTCACAGTCATCTCCATGCTACAACTTGCAGACAAATCTGTCTAACATGGATTTGATGTTTTGTTCCATGATTTCAGTCTGATGTGTCATTCATATGTTATTTTCTTTCAGCTGCTGGAGGAAAAAATTGTCGTGTTTGTGAAGAATGAACTGAAGAAGATCAAGAATGTTTTGAGTCAAGATGACCCAGAATGCTCAGATTGTCAAATAGATGTAGAGGAGGAGGTGGAAGGTGAAGATGACGAGCAGAGGAAGAGCAGCAGAGAGGCAGTGATGAAGATCACACTGAACTTCCTGAGGACGATGAAGCAGGAGGAGCTGGCTGACCATCTGCAAAGAAGTAAGAGGATTTATGCAAAGATTGGATCTGATGGAAAAATCATTCTAAATTAAAATATATAAAAATTATTTATTCTTCATTCAGAAACAATTCCTGCACCTTGTCAACGAGAACTTAAATCTAGTCTGCAGAAGAAGTTCCAGTGTGTGTTTGAGGGAATTGCTAAAGCAGGAAGTCCAACCCTTCTGAACCAGATCTACACAGAGCTCTACATCACAGAGGGAGGAACTGGAGAGGTCAATGATGAACATGAGATCAGACAGATTGAAACAGCATCCAGGAAACCACAAAGAGCAGAAACAACAATCAGACAAGAAGACATCTTTAAAGTCCCACATGGAAGAGATCAACCAATCAGAACAGTGATGACAAAGGGAGTGGCTGGCATTGGGAAAACAGTCTTAACACAGAAGTTCACTCTGGATTGGGCTGAAGACAAAGCCCACCAGAACATCCAGTTCATATTTCCATTCACTTTCAGAGAACTGAATGTACTGAAAGAGAAAAAGTTCAGTTTGGTGGAATTTGTTCATCACTTCTTTACTGAAACCAAAGAAATCTGCAGCTTTGAAAACTTCCAGGTTCTGTTCATCTTTGATGGCTTGGATGAGAGTCGACTTCCTCTGGACTTCAACAACAAGGAGATCCTGACTGATGCTACAGAGTCCACCTCAGTGGATGTTCTGCTGACAAACCTCATCAGGGGGAAACTGCTTCCCTCTGCTCTCCTCTGGATAACCACACGACCTGCAGCAGCAAGTCAGATCCCTTCTGAAAATGTTTTCATGGTGACAGAGATCAGAGGGTTCAGTGACCCACAGAAGGAGGAGTACTTCAAGAAGAGATTCAGAGATGAGGAACAGGCCAGGAGGATCATCTCCCACATGGAAACATCACGAAGCCTCCACATCATGTGCCACATCCCAATCTTCTGCTGGATCACTGCTACAGTTCTGGAGGACGTGTTGGAGAGCAGTGAGGGAGGAGAGTTGCCCAACACCCTTACTGAGATGTACATCCACTTCCTGGTGGTTCAGACCAAAATGAAGGTGGTGAAGTATGAGGGAGGAGCTGAAACAGATCCACACTGGAATCCAGAGAGCAGGAAGATGATTGAGTCTCTGGGAAAACTGGCTTTTGATCAGCTGCAGAAAGGAAACCTGATCTTCTATGAATCAGATCTGACAGAGTGTGGCATTGATATCAGAACAGCCTCAGTGTACTCAGGTGTGTTCACACAGATCTTTAAAGAGGAGAGAGGTCTGTACCAGGACAAGGTGTTCTGCTTCGTCCATCTGAGTGTTCAGGAGTTTCTGGCTGCTCTTCATGTTCATCTGACCTTTAACAACTCTGGGATCAACCTGATGGAAGAAACACAAACATCTACAATGTCTTTGAAATGTAAGATTTTAGAAACAAAGTCCATCCATCAGAGAGCTGTTGATCAGGCCTTACAGAGTCCAAATGGACACCTGGACTTATTCCTACGCTTCCTCTTGGGGCTTTCACTGCAGACCAACCAGAGACTCCTACAAGGTCTGCTGACACAGACAGGAAGAAGCTCACCAACCAATCAGGAAACAGTTCAGTACATCAAGGAGAAGATTAGTGAGAATGTGTCAGCAGAGAAAAGCATCAATTTGTTCCACTGTCTGAATGAACTGAATGATCGTTCCCTATTAGAGAAGATCCAACAATCACTGACTTCTGGGAGTCTCTCCACAGATGAACTGTCTCCTGCTCAGTGCTCAGCTCTGGGTTTCATCTTAGTTTCATCAGGAGAAGATCTGGATGTGTTTGATCTGAAGAAATATTCTGCTTCAGAGGAGGTTCTTCTGAGACTGCTGCCAGTGGTTAAAGCCTCCAACAAAGCTCTGTAAGAATGCAAATTATTATTGTATTTATTTTTGATAGTGATAAATCTGCTAATGGAGTGGTAAATATTGATTTTTGTTGTTTCAATTCTTTTAGAATTAACCAGTTCACAACAAAAGACAACATAAAGATGTGTAAAATAAGGCAGTTCCATCAATCTTTCCAAGGAGAACATTGGTTTTTGATGAATTACTTAATGACAATTTTTCTCTCTATCTCCTCAGACTGAGTGGCTGTAACCTTTCAGAGAGAAGCTGTGAAGCTCTGTCCTCAGTTCTCAGCTCCCAGTCCTCCAGTCTCAGACAACTGGACCTGAGTAACAACAACCTGAAGGATTCAGGAGTGAAGCTTCTATCTGCTGGACTGAAGAGTCCAAATTGCAAACTAGAAACTCTCAGGTACAGTGTTCTCAGTTTCTGTTCATTATCAGCTATTAAAGATGTCAACGTTTATTTTCAATAGGAAAAATAAAATTTCCTATGAAAATGCAGTGTGATTGTTTAAGCTGAATGTTTTCTGAAAAATTTGTTAAAGTATTTTAAGTCAACTGCAGAAAACTCACAGACATGTAATAAGCACAAGCAGCAAAAAATAGCTAAATATATACAAAATCTTTTGTTTCTGCAGCTTGTCAGGCTGCCTGATCTCAGAGGAAGGCTGTGCTTCTCTGGCCTCTGCTCTGACCTCTAACCCCTCCCATCTGAAAGAGTTGGACCTGAGCTACAATCATCCAGGAGACTCAGGAGTGAAGCTGCTGTCAGCTGGGCTGAAGGATCCACAGTGGAAACTGGACACTCTCAGGTATGGAGGAAGCTCTTGCAAGTGCCTCTGGTAGAGGAGGAAGAATTAATTTCTAACTTTAAAGTGAATTTGATAATAACTTAACATGTTAAAAATAACTAACATGATCACTGTATTGTATCTCATTACTGTAGGGAGTTGATTTAAACAGAAGACCATGGTTCAATTTAGAGTTTAATCTGATTTAAAGCACTAAAAACAGATGCAATATTTCTCAAAGTTATGGACAGAAAAAAGTGACAGCAAAGTAAAACAGAGCTAAATCTCAGCCTCAACAGTTAGAGCTTGCCTGTTGTGTAGGTGTAGTTAATTCAGCAATTTAGAGTCTATAACCCTAAACATTCGATCACATATGTGAACCAGCCTAGAACTTGGTTCAGCTAAAAGCAAATATTGCTACATCTAAAGAGATGTGGAGGTCACATAAAGCTGCTGGGAGGTCAGAGATATACCCAGGAGTCTGTTCACAACTTTGAGATCATGTCAGAAGACAAACTGCAACATTCCGGACCAACTGCAGTCAATCAAGGCATACCTGACTAACACTAATGCAGAGAGAGTTACAGTGATACTACAGGGATGTAATAAAAGCACCCGTTGCAAGCGTTTAAAAGATAAACATAATTCACCTCAGACAGAAACTTCAGTCTAAAAAAGGATCACAGAGTAACTGAACCAATCTGATTTAGTATGCGAAGCTCTGAATGCTCAGACTCAAATGCTACGTGAGCTCAACCACAAACTGGAATCGCTTCTTGCAGAGAGTTGCAGGCTAGTTGCGGTTTCTGAAACTTGTTAGCAGGGAGGAACACACCTTGGAGAACCACAAAGATCACAAATTTAGCTCTTTGAGAGTCACCATTGATATGTACCTGTGAGATTCTGAAGCTGATGGAAAAGTAACGGAGTTGTACTGATCCAATGTTGTCAATCGTTTGACTGACAACAAAAGATGCCTCGCATTACATGGGACACATGACTGCTTCATTTTGCATGTCAGTTTCAAGATAAATGTGTGATGAACCGGGCTGCTTCATGGGTTGTTGTATGGAATTTGGTCGAGCATCAGAGCATCTGATTTGTCATCAGCAGTGGCCGAAATAAACGGAACATTGACCAACATATTTGATGTGTATCGATCATTCATCAAAATGTAATGTTTATTACTGGTTTTCTCAATTGTTGATTATTGTGTTTTTTAATAACTTTATATTTTTGTGATTTTGTGATGCAAAGCGCTTTGAACAGCATTAAACTTGGTTGTTTGCAAGAGGAAAATTTTTGACATCTGGGAATACTTTGAGTTGACCGCTCACAATAAGATTCTTCTTAAATAAAAATAATTAACTCTTTCACCTCCCAATTTCTCATCTTATGGAAATTTCCACTATTATTTATAGTTTGATAAGCAAAAATGCATCAGTCTTGCACAGCCGAAACACACTTAAAGTTGTTCCAAGAGCAAAATTTTGCACGTAGCTAAATATAAGTGATCACAGCCAATTAGAAATCCAAGAAAAAAGAACTTAGCAAAGAAAGTCAAAACACAAACAAGCACTACACTCCTAAGACACTAAAACATCAAACGTCTTTATTGTCAAATCAGTCTATGACATAAAAGAAAACAAAACTCAACTGTTGACAATCAAGATATAGCAGGACTAGTTTGGCTACAAATAATTTTAATAACTAAAAACATTACTGTTAAATAGGATTCAATTGACTCTACTCTTACTAAACATAAGTTTGACAAAAACGTTGTGACAATATTGCAATTACAAATTTTTGGAAATATGATCTGAGTGACAAGGCTGTCAGTTTCTGCAGCAGATGTCACTAGTGAGTAGTGAACCTTCGGGCAAAGAAAAGGACCTCGAAAACTTCCTTGCTTCATGAAGCTTAATTTGGCCAACATTAGTACGTAGAGCTGAACAGGAGAAGAACTTCAAGCTTTCTTTTTGGTCTGTCTGATTACAACATTGCAACAATCCTACAGTTTAGTCTGACTTCATCTGAAAGTAATTCTTTTACACTGAATCAGTTTGAAGGCAGGCCAGCTCCTCAACAGAGCTGAGATATTCTATGTCCTCTAGAAATGTAGAAGTTACCTCTTTGTTGAATTTTTGTGGGAATGTGGATGGACTAGTATTGTGCCAGTGTTTAGATTTATTGTGTTTCAATGGTGATTATTAAATCAGTTGGAGTTTCCAAAAATATTTCCTTTCTTGATGTATTTTTAGGTGTCAGTGTGTTTCATCAGGTTGTTACTGAGGGATTTCCTTTCTCCTCTCTGTTGGGGTTTTCCCTGTGTTTGGAGAAATGATTTGTGCTACAGCAGCACCAACTGCCCTAACTACAGTCATTGCAGTTTGAAATGTTTTCATCATCATAGCCCAGATGTCTGTATGCTCTCAAACCTTCTTTATTTCTTTGGATTTTTACAAGTGGACGTGTTCAAATGTTGTATTGTTTCTTCCTCAGTGTGGGACAATGTGTGTGTGAGAGGCATGTAATGTCCATGTCTACATACTGAAAGAGACCGATTGCCTGATCTCCCTCTTCCTTTCAGGGTGGAGCCTGCTGGAGTCCAATGGTTGACACCTGGTCTGAGGAAGTGTAAGTGTTTGTTTCATTTGATTCATGACAACAAAGCAGCAACCATCTTCAAACATCACATCACTTATTCTCATCATCAAAGTGTCAATAAATTATCAATAATTGCAGCTGGATCATGTGTGCTCTCTCCATCAGATTCCTGTGAACTCACCATTGACACAAACACAGTGAACAACAGCCTCAAACTGTCTGAAGACAACAGGGAGGTGACACGTTTGAAGGAGTTTCAGTCATATCCTGATCATCCAGACAGATTTGATCCTGCACAATTGCTGTGTAGAACTGGTCTGACTGGTCGATGTTACTGGGAAGTTGAGAGGAGAGGAAATGTTGACATATCAGTGAGTTACAGAAGAATCAAGAGGAAAGGAGACTGTTGGTTTGGATGGAATGATCAGTCTTGGTGTCTGAGATGCTTTAAAGGTGGTTATACTGCCTGTCACAATAGCAATTCAACAAACATTTCCTCCCCCTCTTCCTCTGTCTCTAACAGAGTAGCAGTGTATTTGGACTGGCCTGCTGGCATTCTGTCCTTCTACAGTGTTTCCTCTGACTCACTGACCCACCTCCACACCTTCAACACCACATTCACTGAACCTCTGTATCCTGGATTTTGGTTCAGGGTTTATTCCTCAGTGTTTCTGTGCTGAGTTGAGTCTAAAGAGTCTCCTCCTGTCAGAGAAACATTGTTACTCTTGAAAAAATAGTTCAGTCTCTATCTTTCTCTTTCACTCAGAAACACATTTTTCAGATTCATGGATTCTGTTGTTTTTTAAACTCCTAAATAATTCCTTGGAAACCTCTTCCTCTTCCAGTCCTTTAAAGATAGAAGCTGGGATTATTCCAGGATCCACACGTTGTTTCTCTGTTTCCAGTCAAGGCTTTACACTGAATGTCAGGATGTTGTGTTTCTCTCTTGGTGTTTTCCTTTCATTCATGATTCAGATTTAATTTAAATGTTGGGCAGTTTTTCTCAATCACTGGACATTACCTGTTTGTGTTGGCTCCTATTTTTCTAAACATATCTTTTTTTTAAAGCTAAAAGGTAGTTTTGGTGCCACCTGCAACGAAAAAACTTCCACATGTTTTAAAACTGAATTAAAATTTTTAATTAATGTTTGACATTTCTGGAAGCTGCTAACGTTTAGAATTATGTTTCCTTTTCTTGTAAACGTGAAGTTTCTGTTGTTTTAAAAGATGACCATTAAGAAAGCTGTGAAGCATGGTGGTGGCAGCATTATTATGTGAGGATGCTTCTCAACAGTAGGCCCTGGAAGGCTTATAAAAGTCAAATACTGTAAATGCAGCAAAATGGAAATGGAAAATCCTGAGGATTACATCTGCCGAGGAACTTCAGAGAATGTTTATTTCTTCCAGCTAATCTATTTAATATTGAATTGAAGCGGGTGAATATACAGTATATGTAAAATATTTTGTTACATATTTTAATTTTTAATGTCAGTTGTGGTAGAAATCAATATACAGTACAGACCAAAAGTTTGGACACACCTTCTAATTAAAATGGATTTTCTTTATTTTCTTGAAGCTCATCAAGAAAATGCAGAGTGTGTACAAAGCAGTAATCACAGCAAAAGGTTGCTACTTTGAAGAAACTAGAATATAAGGGGTATTTTCAGTTGTTTTACACTTTTTTGTTTAGTGCATATTTCCACATGTGTTATTCATAGTTTTGATGCCTTCAGTGTGAATCTACAATGTCAATAGTCATGAAAATAAAGGAAACTCATTGAATTAAAAGGTGTGTCCAAACTTTTGGTCTGTACTGTATATATATAAAAAAAATAAAATAATAATAATAATAATAAATATATATATATATATTAAAAAAAAACAATTCCCTTCTCACCCACCGCGGGTGGTTCTTATCCTCTGAGCTCAGGTCCTCTACCAGAGGCCTGGGAGCTTGTGGGTTCTGCACAGTATCTTGGCTGTGTCAAGGACTGCACATTCCTGGACTGAGATGTCTGATGTTGTTCCTGGGATCTGTTGTAGCCATTGGTCCAGTTTGGGGGTGACTGCCCCGAGGGCCCCGATGACCACAGGCACCACTGTGGTCTTCACCTTCCAGGCCCTCTCCAGTTCCTCCCTGAGGCCCTGGTGTTTCTCTAGTTTCTCGTTCTCCTTTTTCCTGATGTTGCAGTCGCTTGGTATTGCTACATCTACCACAACGGCTTTCCTCTGTTGTTTATCCACTACGACAATGTCTGGTTGGTTCGCCATTACCATTTTATATATATATATGTATATATATATGTATATATATGTATATATATATATATATATATATATATATATATATATATATATATATATATATATATATATATATATATATATACATACATACAGGTTTTATTTTATATCTAAAATACATTTTCTCATTATTTCGAGATCTCTAAATAATGAGATGATTTATTTATTTATGTTTTACCAGAGTGGCGCAAACGGGCTTCCATATATGTTATGGTTATGTAAGCGTGTTCATATGAGCAGATAAAAGACAAATAAAAGACAATGTAATCTTAGCATATGTTCTAAAAACATATGCTAAGATAATAAAAAACGTTAATCAAGACAAAGACAAGAACAGTAAAATCTTTCCCCATTAGCAAATCACCCACAGCCACTACAGCTTCTTTTTAGTAGGATAATAATTTATGAACTAGAAAATTCCTGAAGAAATTTAACCGGGGCCTGCCAAAGTGTGCCCGTCGGTTTGGACCCAGCGTTCTGATGCTAGAAATTAGCATCAATGCTAAAGAAAGCTGCAATCATATGAATACAATGACAAGAATGTTTACTAACATTGACTTGCACCATTCAGTATGATAAAGTAAGTGTATCAGCTAAAATTAGCAAAAATGCTAATGTTAGCGTGATTGCTGTCAGTAGCATGTGGGACATCACTGGGATGTTTTCTATAATGGTATTACTCCATTCAGTAGACTAAACATGGCTAATAAGTCAAATAAATAGCTAATAGCTTATATAAGCTAAAATGCTAATGCTAATGAACTGCCTTGCTGCCAAGGCAGTTCCCTGACCTGAGAGAAAAAGATAATGCAGAATAATATTATTGCACCGCCTGTGGCGGTGCACTAACCTCAGGGGCATGTTGAGGCTTTTATTTTGAAATTTTTGTTAAGCTTAATTTCAAAGGTCCAAACTAATCCCATGTCTAATAGTCATTGGGTTAAATCAGTTATTTATTGCTCAAAAGAGCAATTACCTAATGTAAGATTTCTCAAGGCTTTTATTTTGAAATTTTTGTTAAGCTTCATTTCAAAGTGCCAAACTAATCCCATGTGTAACAATTGCTGGGTTAAATCAGTTATATAATGCTCAAAAGAGCAATTATCTGATGTAAAAATTGTCAAGGCTTTTATTTTGAAATTTTTGTTAAGCTTAATTTTAAATTGCCACACTAATCCCATGTGTAACAGTGCTTTGGATAAAAAAGTCACATAAAGCCAAAAAGAGCAATTATCTGATGTAAAAATATTCAAGGCTTTTATTTTGAAATTTTCAGTATGCTTCATTTCAAAGAGCTAAACTAATATCATGTGTAACAGTGCTTTGGATGAAAAAGTCAAATAAAGCCAAAAAGAGCAACTACATGATGTAAAAATATTCAAGGCTTTTATTTTGAAATTTTTAGTAAGCTTCATTTTAAATTGCCACACTAATCCCATGTGTAACAATGGTTGGGTAAAATCAGTTATATAATGCCCAAAACACAAGTAGTTCTAAAGGCCAGCTCAGTCCTCCTCTGTAGTAACTGACAGTTCCTCCATGTTTGTAGTTCTGACATTCAGCTCAGACCTCTTTTGTAGGCACTCAGTGTCCGCCATGTTGTAGTTCTAACCTTCAGTCATTGTAGTTCTAAAGAGCAGTTCAGAGAGGCAGACTAAATTCTATGTCTATTTTGAGTCTAACTGACACTGTTTTGTGTCAGTTAGACTTTTGTTTTGAGTTAAATTTGGCTCGTTTTTTGTTAATTATGTCGTCACAGTTACTCGAAATGCCAACAAAAGTAATAGCTCCCCTCACGGGATTGAGCCGCACGTTTTGATATATATATTGTGAGGGGGCATGCAGCGGTACGAGCCGCATTAACGGTAGTAGGAAGCGGCAGTTATTTTGAGGTGTAGAACAATAGGTGCCTGCCATGCAATGCATAGGGATTACATCCCTATGCATTGCTATGGGCAGGCCCCAATAATAATTTTATCCATAACACCCCCTAATCTGAATAATGCTAAATAATGATTTATATGTGATTCTAATAACAAAGACACACGATTTCATTGTAAACATGTGATTATTTTATTTAATAATATATATTTGATACTGTATGTAGAAATCCTTCTTTATAGGGACAAAAAGAAAAAAGAAATTGCTCTTGGGAGGCCCCCTAGTGGCCGCAGTAGGTCACGCTTCACCGGTAATATGAGCTGGAGTGCAACGTGCAGTGCAGCCCGAACCTCCAAAGCACCGATGGAAGTTAAGCAAAAGAATGTCGCAAAAAGGGATTTATCCTTGAGGGACAGAGAAAAGAAAGAGGAAGAATAGAAAAAAAGCCAAGGTAAAGGTATGTTTTCATGTGTTTTGATAATGTAATATTTATCAGAAAGATTTATGGAGCCGCTAATAGAAACTTAGCTTGATACGGTTCAGTTGGTGTGTTGGATAATGTTTGATTACAATAATTAAAACTACTCAATGTTTGACAAAATTATTTTACATCAGGCATACATGCCTACTGCATTAATATATCAATGAGCTTCTCTAATAGGCAATATGTTGTTTGCTGCTGAGCACGATCATTTCTTTGGCTAAAACAAATATTTTTACATCAACTTCTAAATTATGTGAAACTTCTCTTATTAAAATTATTTGAAGGCTCAGAATCAGCCCAGTACCGGTTCACATTCTCACCTGGTAACATTTTTAGCTATTCATAATTATGCCTAAGGGAAATTATTTCAGTCAAAGTATGTCATGAATATGTGTGTATGTATTCTATCTTAGGTAGGGCTAAACCTATTGTAGTTTTCTGCCTGATTACCGATTACCTAGCTTTAAAAAGCCTTACCTGAAGATTTTGGCTGATACTATTTTTGTTTGTCTGAAATGTTGCTAGATATAGTAAGAAAGTCACTGAGTTGGCAACAGTGAGGTGACTATTGTTAACTTTAAGCGTGCAGACATGACCTGGTGGGCTGGTCTGTCAGTCAAACCTTTTTAACTGTAGAACAGAAGAGGACAGTGGCTGATTTCTAAACCTTTGCTGAGGTGTATAAGAACGGGGGATAAGATCAGCTTCATATGCCGGCCGATCACCAATCTCCCAAATTTAAGGAAATCGGCGGACCGATAAATGTAACAAATATTATACATGCATATAGAATATATTGAAAACAATACTGTCAGAAATGCAATAAGTTTACAGCAGTTGTGCGAATGTTCTTATCATCTGACTGTTGATTTCAGCAATCCACATTATGAGCAGAAAGAGAAGGCCCTATGGAGGCTTGGACCGACCCTGTATACCAGAGCAGAAGGAAAGCATCCCAAGGAACCAAAATGATGCCAACCAGAGTCAAACTTACTCCAACTCATTCTGTTTCCCTGGTTCATACAGTACAAGGCTTAACCTCATGGATGCTGTTCTTCCGTGGACAGAAGACTGTTGTTCTGACAGTCAAAAAAGAAATCAAACATGTTTACAGATCTATGCCTGTTTTTTTTTTTAAATAAAATGTAATATTAACGCCACGTTGTCATTTTTTAAGTTTGTCTACACATATTTTGGGATATATGGTAATGTAAGATAATTTTGAACGATATAATACCCATTGTCTGCCAACAAAGTTGTGTATTTACCACCAGTGAAGAAAAGTTTAATGATATGATGTAGACCTATCAGGCCCCAAAAAATTTACATGAATCAATATTGATTCCTTAACTGTCATTCAATATAAAATCAATCTAAATGCGCATGTACATGTAGATCCATATTCAGAGCAACATTGATATAGTGTCAGTTATGGTTGAGACCTTAACGTTGATTCAAGATGTAAGTCATCGACCACTTTCAAAATCGTTTCAGTGTTTCTGCCTAACGTTGTCTAAAAGTTTATTTACTAATATTTTCCTATCAGGGTTTCAGGGAGCAGAAAGCAGTGATCCCTGGTATGTCAGACAGCACTGCATCAACAACCAACAGTCATCACTGCAGTCATAGTCAAAAGTAAGTACACCCTCTTTAATTTCTGCTCTGCTGCTGCAGTTCCAATGTAACGTGAACTTTGAATTCCCAGATTATTTTCTTTTAGTTTATGTTTTTAGTGGTTTCTTATTTCTTTGCCATAATTCCATAAAACCATAAACTAATTGTTTTGTAGTATTACATGGACAAAAATGGTTGAAGTGCAGATTTCCATCTGATTAGTCACTCCTTGCAATTGCTAAACATTGACCTGCTGAGGAATCTACAAGGATGGAATGTTGTTTTTTTTCTGGTTCTGTTCAGTAAATAATGACTCAATGTAATCTCAGCTGCTCTTGTACTGAGCTCATTTTAATTTTATTCATATCCCAATAAATGAAACCCTAGAACTAGTTCTAGGGTTCATCATACAATTCATAGTTTCACTACCAGAGGGAGACAAATCCCCACCAATGAAGAGTCCTGTTGTTTACCAGTTAAAGCAGCCTCTGCCTCCATCAGAGCTGAATAGAACCTGGTCAGCAGAATAAAAGCAGAAGTGTTTGTGTTCACACTGGGAGTCATGAGAAGGACTCATGTTTTCAAATCTCAGCAAGTGAACTTTGCTCTGACTCTCACTCAGTCTGAGCAGTCAGTCCAGTCCAGTGGTGGGAAGTAACGAAGTACAAGTACTTCGTTACTGTACTTAAGTACAATTTTCGTGTATCTGTACTTTACTTAAGTAGATTTAATAATGGATACTTTCTACTTTTACTCCACTACATTTAACAGTAAGTATCTGTACTTTCTACTTCACTACATTTCTATATAGCGTTTCGTTACACGTTACATCCAAGACGCATTTCAGTTTTTTGATTTGTTCGTTAGTTTGAAAGTATCCAATGGCGAGAGCAGAATCAGTCCGCTGAACCAATCCAAAGCGGGAAATAACCATTAGGCCCTCCCTCAAGAAGAGCAGCACAGTACGCAGGACCTGCAGAATCATTAACTCCCAGAATGGAGTCCAAGGATAGTCATCCTCCAGAAGACCTGCCCCACCCATGGCCTTATTTAAAAAGATTTCTTTGAAATAACTGGGTCAAAAAACGCTTCCTGGAGATTCCAATGCCGCCTTTGCCTTCCCCGAAAGCATGAAATTCTATCTTTCAAAAATTCACCATCAAATTTGAAAAAACATATTGAGGTAAGTTAAGTTGCTAAATGCTATCGATGTTAAATTAATTTGTGTTAGTGAAGTTTTATGTAATCTTAGCAAGCTTTTTGTTGAACTCGACTGCAGTAAATAAATACGATTACTGTATATTGTTATAAGCTAGCATGAACTTGCAAGTAACAGCATTGCTCATTAAAATGGTACATTACTGATTTATTAAAACTAAATACGATAGGTACACTTAATGACATTATATAAGCCGTTAGGTATTATGGTCGGCAAGTACTTTTACTTTTAATACTTAAGTAGTTTTAAAAGCTTGTACTTTCTTACTTTTACTTAAGTAAAATAATAATGTGGTACTTTGACTTTTACTTGAGTAAATTTTTGTCTGTGTATTTGTACTTTTACTTAAGTACATTGTATGAGTACTTTCTCCACCACTGGTCCAGTCTGACTAGTTGCTGCACCAAGAAGCAACCAGCATGTCTCTTCATGAGACAATTATGAAACATTTTCATCAGAGTTTCTCTCCTTTCTCATGAAGAATTTATCAAACTGCCTCATACTTTCTACTTCCTGGTCATCAAATGTCCCTTTCTATTTCCTCTGTTAAACTGGACCAAATTCCTGACAAATAAACTCACGTATTATTTACAGCAGAAGTTCCGGTTCACAACAAGTGCTCTGAAACAGGGATGGCTGGTTCAGTCCAAGACCTTTTTCACTAATTTAGGGTGAATAAAAAATCTTTAGTTTTACTGAGTGCTGCAGATTTATGATGGTTTAATTAATTGATAATTAACTGTGTTAAGGTCCAGAAGACTGTGAAACCACACAAAACCGTGTCTGATATCAGACCTTTCAGTGTGTTCTAGAGCCATCAGAACCAGTGATAAACTCAGAATTCTGGTGATTCTAGTTGTCAGTAGCGACCATGGACGGTTATGTTATGGATCATGTATATAATGGGTTCTACAGTCTTTGGTGGCAACATGCTGACAGACAAACCGGGTTGAGTCTGTTTCTTGATTCCACTACAGAAGCAGGACTTCGTCACACTCAGAGTCCAGATGTTGCTGGGTTTTATGTGTGAGTATGAAAAGGAACAGGGAAGTGTCTACAAGTCTGATTAGTGAAGAAGTTAAAATCCAGGAGAAATTATGCTCTGGAACTGACGTGAGCTTTCAGCAGGACAAGAACTGTGAGTCAGAACTGATCCATCAGAAATCAGTCACATCTGACTTCACACAAACATGAAGGGACTGTTTGGAGTCCAAATCAAGGCCACAGAAAGCAGAAACATGTCCATGTGTCCTCTATCAGAATAGAACCACAGAATAAATGGGAAAAGGAGGGAAAAGAACATTTGATTATGCGGGAACCTGAAGGCACATTGTTCCAGGAACTCCCCTCCTGCTCCCATTGCCCTCCCTCCTACCTGTCCCACCTCCATCACGGGTGAAGCTCCGCCTCCGTCCATGAAGCAGATCACCTGAGTCTCAATCTGTGATGCAGATGTTCTCCGTCAACTCTTTGGATAATTTGAACAAACTGTGAGTTTGTTTTGCTTATTTCCTACTTGAACTTTGTCTTCAGGAGCCTTTCTGTTTGTCTCTGCTCTCTGATGTTTGGAGAACATGTTCACTTCTGATTTCAGCACAAAGAACTCATGTAGAGAATTGTTAGTCTACATTTTCTACTGTAGGACAATCTACAGTAGAAAATGTGTTGTATCTTAATTATAGGATTAATATAACCGAACATCCCATTTGGATTTTGTTTTCTGTTAAAATATTTTTATTTCCTGCATCTAAGCTGTTGTTTGTGGTTCTGCTTCTCCTTTAGTCTTTCCAGTCAAACTGGAATCTCTCCATTCCTTCAACATCATCTTTTAGTTTCTGATTGTTCTCAAACATTCTCTGTTTCTTGAATTTATTACTGATTTATCCTCAGTCTATTTTTCATGGCAATAAAAGCAAAACAAACATTTTAATAGTCTTCATTAAACGCCTCCCAGCAACTGAGATCTAATATGTGTCTTTGTATTTTCCTAATCTAAAGTCCTCTGAAAACTAACCAGTAATAATGAAACTGATGCTACGAATACTGATCTTCTGCTGCTTTGTCAATCAGCTGAAATTATTATTATGTTGAAGTGAGTCAATGTAATGAACTTAAGCCTCCAGTCAGAACAGTAGTCTCAAACAGCATTCCTTGAGGGCCTCGTCATTATCTCTGATGAGGCCGATCACCGTGGTGTCATCTGCGAACTTGATGATGGCGTTAGAGCCATGGACAGGTCTGCAGTCGTAGGTGAAGAGGGAGTAGAGGAAGGGACTCATCACACAGCCTTGTGGCACTCCGGTGTTTATGATGATGGTGGATGAGAAGTGGTTGTCCAGCCGGACATGTTGAGGTCGACTGGTCAGGAAGTCGAGCAACCAGTTACACATGAGTGAACTGATGCCGAGGTCTGTGAGTTTGGTAATGAGTTGTGATGGGATGACAGTGTTGAATGCTGAACTAAAATCTAAGAACAGCAGTCTGGCGTAAGTGTTCTTACTGTCCAGGTGAGAAAGGACAGAGTGCAGCGCTATAGAGACTGCATCCTCTGTGCTCCTGTTCTGCCTGTATGCATCCTCACCAACTGTGGGGGTCTAGTGTGGGGGGGAGACAGGATCTGAGGTGTGCTAGGACCAGCCGCTCCAAGCACTTGGTAATGATGGGGGTAAGGGCTACTGGGCGGTAGTCATTGAGTCTGGTTGGGTTGGGATTCTTGGATTGGGATGATGGAGGTAGACTTGAAGCAGGTCAGTACCACAGCGCGAGCCAGGGACAGGTTGAAGATGTCTCTCAGCACTCCTGCCAGCTCCCCAGAGCACGTTCTGAGGACACGTCCAAGTATGCCATCAGGACCCGCAGCCTTGTGGGATTTAATCCTACTCAGAGCCGCTCCTACGTCAGTGGGGAGGAAAGTCAGTGGCTGTTGGCCTGGGGTGGTAGCTGCTTTGGTTGCAGTTGTGGTATTCCCTCTCTCAAAACGAGCATAGACGTTGTTAAGTTCGTTGAGGAAGGAGACATCAGTAGAAGCGGGGGTGGTATTGGGGTTCTTGTAGTCTGTGAGAATCTGAAGGCCTTGCCACATACGTTGGGGGTTGGCGTTAGAAAAATGATCCTCCACCTTCCTTTTGTAGTGGTGTTTGGCCTTCTTGCCCTGGCTGCACTGTAAGTCTGTGCATCCCCTGACCTGAAGGCGATGTTGCGGGCCTTAAGCAGGAGACGAATGTCTCGGTTCATCCAGGGTTTCTGGTTGGGGTACATGGTAATGCGTTTGCAGGTGGCGACACATTCTATGGTGGTGGAAATATGGTTCAGTACAGATGAGGAGTACTGATCCAAGTCTGTATGGTGGAAAATAGTCCAATCTGTATTCCTGAACCGGTCCTGGAGCACAGCGTCTGAGCCCTCTGGCCACACCTTTATTGTCCTCACGGTAGATTTCACAAGTTGGATGAGTGGTAAGTACCGAGGTTTGAGGAACAGGGAGAGATGGTCTGATTGTCCGATGTTGGGGAGGGGTGTCACATTGTAGGCTCCAGCCAGATTGGAGTAGACATGGTCCAGGGTCTTGTCTCCTCTGGTGTGGCAGGAGACATGTTGGTGGAATCTGGGAAGAACTGTCTTCAAGTTGGAGTGATTGAAATCACCTTCAACAATATAAGTAGCCTCGGGGTATTTGGTTTGGTGTTTGCTAATAGCCGCATAGAGTTCTTTCATGGCTAGCTTGGCATTAGCATCCGGGGGGATGAACACGGCAGTGAGGATGATCGAGGTGAATTTCCTTGGGAGGTAATAAGGTCTGCATTTGACCATTAAAAACTCCACATTCTGTGAGCAGTGACTCTCGGTAGTAGCAGAGTCTGTGCACCAAGCTTTGTTAATATAAATGCACAAACCTCCGCCTCTGGTCTTGCCGGAGTCATCTGCTGCCCTGTCGGCTCGGTGTGTGTGGCGTCCACTTAGCTGGATAGCATTGTCTGGGCAGCTGTTGTTTAGCCATGTTTCGGTGAAAAACATGACATTTGAGTCCATAAGCTGTCTGTCACTCGTGATGGATAGTCGTAACTCATCCATTTTATTAGCCAGAGAACGGACATTGGCGAGGAAAATGCTGGGTAAAGGGAGCCGATGTGGTGTTAGCTTTAGCCTAGCTCGCACCCCTTCACGCTTACCCCACCTTTGTTTACGTTCTCGTCGCGGCCTGCTTACACTTCCACCCAGCCGGGAGAAGCGAGCAGCCTCCGGTGTTCTGGAGATCTCTGGGATGAGTCGGAGATCGGCGATCATAGAGTCAAAATTGTAGCTCCAAAGGTCCAGAAGTTCGTGACTGCTGTAGTGCAGCAACGCTGTGCAATTCTGAAAAAAAGTCCAGTCATGAATAGATAAAAAACCCACCAAAGAGCAGATTCTGGAGAGACGCTGAGCCTCGCGTTGTTTATGCGCCGCCATCTTGGTCTTAATATCTTGGATATCTTGGTGATTTTAATTTTCATATCGACAATCCATTGGATCGCGGCAGTAAAGAGCTACGCCAGATCCTGAATAACTACGGACTGATCCAACATGTCTTGGAACCCACACATAATCATGGACACACTTTGGACCTTATTATTTCATTTTCAGATCACTTTTGTATTTTTTGGGACAGCTTTCTCCTATTAAGGAAGAATAATTTAAAATTAACTTTGGACAAAACGTTTGGCTCTCTCTTCCTTAAACTTCCGGGTCCTCCTAGCGGGCGGCGTGCAGGAACAAGGAAACAACAACATAGCGTGTTGACGTCACAGAGTTTAATCCCATACAAAGCAACGCATGAATCAATCAACAAAGCTGCAGAGGAACAGAGATATGCATTCTTTACCTTATACAGACAAAGACAGGCAAGACAAAGACAAACAAAAAACAAAACAAAGACGCGTCTTTGGAGAGAGCCGATGCAAAAAAGCAAAAATAATGGCAGCTCTCTGAATTTTTTACTCCTGACACGAAGTCTTATACTAAAGGTGTGTCTTGTCTTTTTAATATATTCACTTAAGGCGTAGCTCTCGTCGGCCAACTGGAAGCTACCTTGGACACTCAGAGAAACTTAGAAACTCCCCCTAATTTTACGGTAAAGATCAAAGACCATTTGCTCTCTGGTAAAAACAAAAGAGCCAACAGCTGCGTCCTGACCCCCTGTGGTTCTTAAATCCAGTAATTTTGGTTCAAGGAAAGGTTATCTTTACAAACCCCAGTTTTGCTCCTTTACAGTCAGCACCTCAAAAGATTGAGTCCTGCCAAAAATAACACATAAAATCAACAGAACAAAATGAGGTATAATTCCTGAGCAATTTTCTAATACTAAACAAAACATTTTCATTCAAACAATTTCAATTTGATTCTGATATAGTCACAGATAGTACAATTTTCAAATACATTCATCATTTGCTAGATTAGTAGTTTTAAAATGAGATAATACAATCTTCAGTAAAAACATGGTATTAATACTTAGAAAAATGTCTTAGAAATTAAATGTTAGCGGTTTCAACCTTCTATGTTGTATTAAGTTTCACACCATCCCAGATGTTGGTTTCTGGCAGGCTTTTGATCTGCTGTGAACAGAACAGGCTTCTCTCCCCCAAGCTCCAGTGATTCTGCCCTGCAGGATATGCTAATTTTATGGCCTCCTGTGCTCTAGCAGCACAGCGGGAGACCCATTTGAGGGATCTGCATTTGGCCCCTGTTGTCTGAATGCTTGGTCATCTGGTTTAATTTTGAATCCTTAACACAAACCTGTTCAAAATAAAGAAATTTGTTCAAAATAAGAGTGTTCAATATACCTCTTACACATGCCGTAAGATTAACTGTATTAAGCACTAAAAATAATCATTTTTCCTCAACACTCCCTGCACAAAAAGACAACTATACACAAGTAATTTCAAAAAGATGCATTACGGAAACTACTGCGGATCAATATATTCGGGCTTTTTCATCAACTGCTATACACTCCTGTGCATCTTTGAGTGATCTAATAGACAATTTTATTTTTAAAATTGAGAAGGTTATTGACACTGTTAAAAAAGAGGATCATTTAATGCTAGCTTTGGATAAAACGTTTTGGCTCCTTCTTCCTCTTTAATTTTTCCCAGGATCCTCGACGAGTGGCGGCGTCGTACTAAAGTGAAACAACAACAAAGCGTGTTGACGTCACAGATCACAGAGTTTAATCCCACACAAAGTAACGCATGAATCAACTAACAAAGCTGCAGAGGTACAGAGATATGCATTTTCTCATAAAAATAAAGACACACAAGGGGAAGACAGACAAACATAAAACAAAGACAAAAAAGGCAAAAAATAGCGGCCGCTGTCTCTCTCCCTGGATTTTTTCCTAACACGGAATCTTAAACTAAAGAGGTGTTTCCCTATTTAATATATGCAGTCAAGGCGTTCCGTTCTTTGACCTATTAGAAACTCCGTAGGGACTCAGAGAAACTTGGAAACTCCCCTCATTTATGGCAAAGGTGTCTGGTTTTTGTCTAAGCAAAAGGGCGGACCACTTAGTGCTCATCGCTGTCTGATACGGGAAGATCCCTGGCGCCAAAAAGTCTCTTCCCCCATCAGAATGTAAATTTTATTGCCTTGTGTGTCAGCGGGGGAGGAAAAGGGCCCTGCTTTGTTTGAATGTCTGCTATTCAGCTCCCACATGCTCAGAAGAAACCTGTTCCAAATAAGAGTATTGAATATACCTTTACACATGTCGTAAGATTAACTGTATTAAACACTAAAATTAATCATTTTTCCTTAACAACACCATTGCTCCTGTTACTACAATAATATCTGGGAAACGTAAACCACCTTGGAGAAATTTTGAGTCGGTTAGAATAGGGAAAAAGTGTGCCGGAGAGCAGAACGTCGGTGGCGTAAAACTAAACTACAAACCCATTTAAATATCTACAAAGATAAACTCAAAATGTTTAATTCTGAACTAAGAAATGCAAGACAGAGTTTTTTTTCAAATGTCATTTCTACCTCTATCAACAACTCCACCTTCCTCTGTTAACCGTGAATTTTTCTCCTCTGAGGCCTGTGACAAATTTGCCACCATTTTTATAAATAAAACTGTGAAAATAAGGGAAACAATAAACTCCTCTGTGTCTGCTGTTGGGAAACAATGAACTATGTTTTCCCCTAAACAGAATTTACCTATGATGACCCACTTTAACCTGATCACTCAAAAGGATTTGAGTTACACTTTACATTGTATGAAATCATCCACCTGTTCCCTTGACATCATACCCACCAGTTTATTCTTAAAGGTCTCAGAGGTTTTGGCTCCGGACCTTTAACAAATAATTAACAAGTCACTCTCCTCTGGAGTCTTTCCTCAAAAAATAAAAATAAAACTGAAATATTAGTGCTTGGACCAAAAGAGCATAGATTAAATATAATCACCCACCTTCAGTCCATTGGATTAAAACATTCTGACGAAGCCAAGAATCTGGGGGTGATCATGGATCCTGATCTGAACTTTAATAACCACATCAAATCTATCATAAAAACATCATACTACAATCTAAAAAATATTGCTAAAATTACACAACTCATGTCCCCACAAGACTACCCTAAAAATTAGTTCATGCCTTTGTTTTTAGTAGACTCGATTACTGCAATGGAATTTTTACTGGATTATCAAAAAAAAGCAATAAGACAGCTCCAGCTTCTCCAGAATGCTGCTGCAAGAGTCCTAACTAAAACAAAAAGAGATCAACATATCAGTCCAGTTCTAAAATCCCTTCACTGGCTGCCTGTTGCTCAAAGCATAGAATTTAAAATCTCCTTAATGGTTTACAAAGCACTTCATAATAGAAACCCAGACTACATTTCTGATCTTCTTCAACCATATATACCACTCAGACCTTTAAGATCATCAGAATCAAACCTTCTAACTATTCCGAGAGTCAGAACTAAACACGGTGAAGCAGCTTTTAGCTTTTATGCTCCAACACTCTGGAATAAGCTTCTGTTAAGGAGGAAAGTTATTAGGTTAGCTTAAATTTTGGAAAAAGCATGGCTCTCCTTTTCCTCCTGTTAGCCGGGTCCCGAGCAGATGTCGTCACAGCTGGCAAGGAGACGGCGAGGCACAATGACGTCACAGATCACAGAGTTTAATTCATACAAAGCAATCGACAACAAAGCTGCAGAGATACAGAGATATGCATTTTCTCATAAGAATAAAGACACACAAGGGGAGACAAACGAACATAGAACACAGACAAAAAACAAAAATTAGCGGCCGCTCTCTCTCTCTCTTGGCATGCTCCGTGTACGTAATTTTATACCAAATAGGTGTTTCCCTATTTAATTTATGCAGCCAAGGCGTTCCTCGTGCTGACCTATTAGAAACTCCCCTCATTATGGCAAAGGTGTCTGTTTTTTGTCCAAGCAAAAGGGCGGGCCACTTAGGTGCTCATCGCTGCCTGATACGGAAGATCCCTGGCGCCAAACGTCCTAAGATGAGATTTCACAGACACCTCCGAAGTCCCCTCTCCCATTGGAATGTAAATTTTATTGCTTTGTGTGTGGGGGAGGCAAAAGGGCCCTGCTTCTCCAGCTGAATTCCCAAATGCTCAACAGAAACTGTTCCAAATTAAAATGTTGGCTATACCTTTACACATGTCGTGGATTATCTGTATTAAACACTAGAAAATAATCATTTACCTTTACACTTCCTGCTCACTGCAAGACTGCCCCTACCTTGAGTTTATTTAAAACAAGGTTAAAAACCTTCTTATTTGACGTTGCCTATTCTTTAATTTTTATTTTTTTGTAACTATATTCAAATTTGTAATGTTTATTTTGTTTATTTTTATTCTGTTGTATGTTGTTTTTAACTTCTTTGTACAAGCAGTTTGAATTGTCTTTGGCTGGAAGGTGCTATATAAATAAAGTTGCCTTGCCTTATAGTTTAACCCTTACATTTCATTTATTCTAACTCTAACAAATTGATCTTTTAAACCTAACCCTAACCAATTAAAATATTTCAATTCCTTCTAACCCTAACCAATGAAAAAAGTTTAAATTAATTTTACCCCCACCCCAATTTTAAAAAAAGTAAGAAAACCTAAAAATATTTTAAACGAATTCGTTGAGAACAGGGAGACACAAAAAAGAGGGGGCGGAGCTTCGCCTGGGGGAGGAGATAAACAGGGCTGCAGAGCATCTTGCAGCTCATTTCTGCTCCAGCCAGAGAAGCAACAGCATCTCCCTCAGAGCTCGTTTTTTTTTTGCTTTTACAGCTTCTTTAGTGCGCCCAGCCTGAAGAAGACCCGTTTCGGGGTCGAAACGTTGCAAAGGGCGCTTATTTTTCTTTCTAAAAAATTAAACAATTTTTTTTTTTTTAAACATAAAAAACAAAAAAATTAAAAAGCACAAAAACAACAATTTATAGATTTTATTTTTTGGCAGTTTTCTTCTTTTTTGAAAAGGAAATTTTATTTGTTTTTTTTAATTTTGTTTCTTTTTCCTTTTATTTTTTATTTTTAAGTGTCGTTTCCAAAGACGGAAACCCTCCTTTAGTTTTTTATTGAATACATAAGCACACACCAACATATCTTACACAAAACATTTGAAGACGGATGGACAATTGTAGAACGATGCCGTCGCCGTCCAGGATTTTGTCGTCCTTTCAGGGACTGGGACTGGGGAGGACCCCCGGATTGGAGGGCCAGTGCACCTCCCTCCTTTACAAGGAGGAATCAGTTCCCCTACCCTAACCCTTACCCTTTTCTTCTTCACAGGTTCCTCACACTCTGCATCACTGGACAAGGAGGACTCCGAGAGGATCAGGAGAGGCGAGATGATCACATCTTCCACGCTCTCGCTCTCCAGGGCTTCCTGGAACTTTGTCAGGATCTCCGCAAGCTCCTCCGCCGTATGATGCATGGCGTAAAACTTGTCCGCCGTGGCTGTGTCGTGGCACATGTTACTACTTACCTTTGAGCGTGTGCTTGGCGACAACACATTTCTAGCCTTGGAAAAATAAAGGAAGTTGTTGTTGTTCAATGTTTCGTTTTTATTTTACCTTTTCACACTGAGAGTGATATAATTACTTACATAAGTAGCAATGGAGCTACGGAAATCTGTCAGAGAGGGTGTTCCAGACAGCCCCATCTCGCACCATGCTGTTTGCACATACAGCTGGAGGTTCTTGACTTCCTTGCCGTTCTCGTTGTAGAACACGAGATTTGTTGAGGGTTAGGGTTGGTGGTGGGGCTGGGGGGCATATCGTCCACGGCTGCGCCTAGGATGAGCTCATCCTTATCCTGACCCATGTCTAGGCTGGATATCATTGGGGGGCTTGGCTTGGAGGCCCTGAGCGCCCTCAGTCCATCCATAGTCACCCTGTTCTTTATGCCCGTTATTAAAAAAGAGGATCATTTTATGCTAGCGTTGGACAAAACGTTTGGCTCTTTTCCTCTTTAATCTTGCCCGGGATCTTCCGAGTCCTTGGCGAGTGACGCTCTCCGTGCAGCGACCGCGTGCTGGTAAAACGAAACAACAACAAAGCGTGTTGACGTCACAGATCACAGAGTTTAATCTCATACAAAGCAATCGACAACAAAGCTGCAGAGGAACAGAGATATGCATTTTCTCATGAAAATAAAAAACACACAAGGGGGAAGACAGACAAACACAAAACAAATACAAAAAGGCAAAAATAGCGGCCGCGTTCTCTCTCTCTATCTCAGCATTGACCCAAAATTTTATAGTCAGTGGGTGTTCCTTCAATTTAATATATGCAGTCAAGGCGCTCCGTTCTTTGACCAATTAGAAACTCCCTCAGCCCTCAGAGAACTTGAAAAAACTCCCCTCATTGTGGCAAAGGTGTCTGTTTTTTTATCTAAGTAAGAGGGCGGACCACTTCGTGCCCATCGCTGCCTGATACGGAAGATCCCTGGCGCCAAACGTCCTAAGATGAGATTTCACAGACACCTCCGTAGCCCCCCACTCCCATTGGAATGCAAATTTATTGCTCTGTTGTGTCAATGGGGGAGGAAAAGGCCCTGCTTCCCCCATGCTCCACAGAAAACTGTTCCAAATAAAGTGTTGGCTATCCCTTTACACATGTCGTAAGATTAAGTGTATTTTTAGCATTAAATAATCATTTTCCTTAACACCGTCATGAAGTCGCGGATCTGGGCAGCGTTAAACTCAGGGTGCCCCTGCTCCAGGTGCCAGTCCACCCTGGTTTTGTTGAATCCGCACCGAGGAACTGGGCAGGGAAGGTGACGATAGTTCACCCGCCCTGTGGCGCTATTTATCAGGAGCCGCTTTTCGATCTTGTTTGTTATACTGTGCCGGCTGGCAAGGTGTTTGCCAAAGTATGTGTACTCATACTTGCAGATCGGGCAGCACACGGCGTTCTTGGGCAGTGTCATTTCTAATGACGAGGAGGAGAAGAAGAAATAAGACGGTTTTAATTATTTTAATGACAAATTGGTGTGAAATCACAGAGCTAAAGTCAATTAAGTAGGAGAAGGAGAAGGCTAGTGTGGGCCGAACTGGCGGGCTAGCATTAGCTAGAATGGTAGGCTAGCGTGAGCAAGAATGGCATAAAGGTGTGCGCGCGTAAACGGCGGCTGGCCAATCACTGGCGTTTTCAGTAAGGCAGGCGCACGTGCTCTTAAATAAAGACACACGGTTTAAATAAAGACATTCTAACACAATTCAAACAAGCAGGCGTCGACATGGCAGCCACTCGCTGCAATTCTGAAGAAAGCAGGCACATGTGCTCCTAAATGTTTGCATAAACACGTTTTAAATCAACACATTTTAACGCCAGTAAGACATTAAAAGCCACTTACCGTTGAGTGTTGCTCTGGGAATGGCGAATTTTTGCCAAAAAAGTGTCGCTTATTTGTACTCTCCTCTCCGAAACTGCTGTGCTGCACTCTCCTACGCAGTCTACTTGAGCGCTTGAGTTGAGCGCTCAAGTACCTGCACCTGGCCAATCAGGCAGATGAGTCGTAGGGTTAGGATTAAACAAAAACTGGTTCAAGTTGCTCTTAAAAGGATCCTGGGAATACTGGAAATCGTTCCTGAGCAAATTGAGCTCCAAAAGTTGAACAATTTCCTGGTCTGCTCTCCCTCCATCCGGATTCCTGCGAAAGACATTCCAGACAGCATTTAAACCCTCTGAAGTGACAATATTTGTGTATAAGCTGTCCACATCTATAGTAAAGAGCAAGGAATGTTCAGGAATTTGAATGTTCTTTACAATGTCAATAAAATGATGCGTGTCTTTTTGATCATTGTCAATTAATTCCTGTAGTGCTGCAAACTCAGCCTCTGTCAAATTGGGCTCCAATTGATCAGGTTTGAAATGTTGCTGGAAAAATTTCATGTCGTTCCTAATCAGAATTTTGGTTTTAGGAGGCAATTCACGCATGGGAGGAGACCAGAGAGACCTGTTAGTGAAGGGCTGAGGCTTTCTGTTGGGCTCAGCTTAAAAAACAGGGCCAATTTGACCCTGCGATGATATTGCTGGAGGTCATACCTACTTTCGAGCCCCACCCACCTGTTTGTCGTCAAGGGCACAAAGGTCAGACCACGATCCAGGAGGCGCAGCTGGGCCTCGGAGCACTCGAACCTGGTGGACAAATTGACAACAGTCTCACCCCCTCCCGACGAAATCCGGCTCTCGGGGTTGTTTAGTTTTTTCGCACCGAGTGCCAATGTGCCAGGGTGGCAGCCGCTGTCGCAGGGGTCCAATCGATCCCGTCTCGCTCCGTAGCGAAGCCCTCAGGGAGGGCGGGGAGGCAGCCCGGGCACGACCTAATAAAAGAATTAAGGTGCCTCACCATTGCCTGCTCCCTATTGCTCAGGAGCGGTCTGAAGTTCACCTCCGGCACCTGAATCTGCGCCTGCGGAAACCTTGCGACCTGGAGGGTTGCCTTCAGCTCCACGATCTGTGTGGCCTTCGCCCGTTGGCACCTATTGTTTATCCCGAAGGATAAGATCAGCCGCTCCGCTGGGCTGCGGATGATCACCCCTTTCAGGAGCGCTTCGGCATGACGCCACTTTGCTCCCGGAAACGCGTCTATTTGCAGATCCGGCGAGTCGAACGTGGGAATCCGGGCCACATTCGAGTCACCCACAATCACCCATTTATGGGTGATCGTTAGGTTCCACTCACGGATATTGTTGGGCGTGGAGATGTGTCTCGTGGGACGGCTGCACACCCCACGGCCTTCCGGCGTGCTCGGCCCCGTCCTTACATCCGCAGCAGCTGCCGCCGGAGGAGGAGAAGCAGCAGGAGAAGCAACCATCGCCGGAGGAGAGGGAATCTTCCCGGGACGTTGCCCAGAGGTTAGCTCCACCTCCTGCGAGAAAAGTTGTTCCAGCTCCTTGCTGTAGAGATTTAATAGAGGCGAGGAGGTCAATAAAGGCCAGATGGCCTGAACGTTTGGGGTTGCAGCCAAGTCCTCCACCTGGACCAGCTGATCCACAGCGGGTCTCGGCGTGATGGAGGGGCGGAAGTGCCCCTCTTCCTCTGAGGTAAGCTCCTCAAAGTCTGAAGGAATCGAATCAAACATATCCTGGCTGTTGCCGTCCGCAACAACCGTTTCCTGCAGGTGGCGGCATTTCTCTCTCCGCTTCTTGGGAGAGTCAATGGTATGTCCCGCTGGAGGCCTTCCAGGGACTGTAATTTCCGCCTCTGGCCCGAGCCGGAGACCAGTCATGGTCCCAACCGACTGAACAGTCTTAACCCGACCATCCACTTCGGTTCCCCGGGTGGGCTACGTTCAATGCCGGAACGGTAGCCTGACTTGCTCCCGCGGTTTCTGCCTGTGGTTCTGTTGTGGTCCCAGGACTGATTCGTGAGAGACCAGCCACCGGTTCAGGTTGCGGCAGTCGCTCCTCTAGCCAGGCGTGAGCCTCGCGCACCGTAGCGTCCTTCAGGCGGCATCCCAGGTTGGGCCGAGCCCACCTGGTAGCCAAGACGAAAGTGGCCTCCCAATCACCCGGACCAGTCTCTGATAAGAGGTCCAGGTTTCTTTCTAGACAAGATTTGTAGTGCTGCCTCAGAATCTGGATGGTGTTACCTGTCCACTCCTTTGCGTTTTCTTCGATCAGCCCCTTTGTTTCTTCTGTGAGGAATGCCGGCACTACGACCCCAACCAAGTAGTCCCCAAGTCGCCTTATGGATGGCGGGAAGTCCTCTGTGGCGTCCCCGGCAATATTATACAGGTGGTGGCTCACTTTAATGATCCGGTGGACAATCCGGACCTTTTTAGCAAAGTCCGGATCGTCCGACCGGCCCCCGTTCTCTGTGGACTGCGCCTGGCCCACTCCCCCCGGTTGGGAAGCCTTAGATCCTCCACTCGGGATTGCAGACGCTGCGCAGAGTGGTTGCGCGCCACTTGCGCGTTGCAACAAGTCTTCTGCGTCGCTCGTTGCGATCCGGGTTAGGGTTAGGAAAAAACCCTACCCTAAAGGGAACAGGAGCTGCGCGGTCCGTCCTTCTCCATGTCCCATCAAAATGTGTGCGGGTAGGGGGACGCTGTTTGCGTTTCCTCCCATAACGCACCACCTGCCACTCGTTCTCTTGCCACGTCTTGTTTTTTGTATTATGTTTCCCGCTAGGCTTTATTACTTAAAAAATATTATGTGAACTATAATAATTTGTTTATATATAATCTCTATATATGTTATTGTTATGTTCTAATTAGTTATTTTTTTGTGTTTTTATGATTTTTTTAGAAAAAAGAGAAATTTTTTTTTTTTTTTTCAAAAAAATGATTAATTAAATGAATTTTTTCAGATAAATGTCTGCTGATTGCCTTTTTGACTATATTAAGTCTTCGTCAGGCAAAGGCACATAAGAAGACTGCTTCGTTTAAATGTTGTCTCTCTCTTTCGCTGTCGCTCACAAATGAGTGAGGGAAGAGAGTGCTCCCTACTATTTATACTATAAATAGTAGGGAGCACTCTCTTCCCTCACTCATTTTATATTTTATACTCTCCTCCCCTGTGAGGCTCCACCCCCAACGTTCCACTGCGTGATATTTTTAAATCTTTTACCATGGTTTTATGTGCATTGATTGTTTTTCTATTTTAATTTAGTTGTTGAATATTACTTTGTGTATATATAAAAAAAATTTTTTAACTAAGTTAAGATTCAAATTGATTCAACTCCCAGCTCGGATCGAGCTGGGAGTTGGTTCTCCATGCTCAGGGCATAGCCCTGAGTGCGGGGATGTGTGATATGACAGGGTTGGTGGATGTGTGAAAATCCTGAAAATTGCACCAAGTGTTGTGGTTGGTGGTACTTTGGGGAACCTTACCAGAGTGTGTTTTGGAGTGTCCTGAGTGGTCTGTAGGTGGTCCTGGGTGAAGTGAAATTGGAGTTGTTTGTGTGTTTTCCGTGCTCAGGGCGTAGGGTTAGGGCGAAAGGGTCGAGCCTGTTCTCTAAAGAGAACAGGGGTGGCACGGTCCTTCCTCCTCCACCCTCCATCACTTTGTCCATAGGCCGGGGGACGTCTCCTCCCGTACCTCACCATCTGCCAGTCCTCGTCTGGCCACATGTCTTCTTTATTTTTGTTTTTTCCGGGCAGCTTTATTTCTTAAACAATATTTTCTTTAATAAGTGTTATTTCTTATTTATAATGTTTATATATTTTATTCTTATATATTATTGAGATGTTATTTTTTTGAATTTTTTATGAAAACAGATAAAATATATGAAAAAAATAAAAATAATAAAAAAATTGAAAAAAAATTAAACAAATAAAAAAAATTTTAACTACAAAAAATTCTTTATTTTAATGAAATCTCTATTAAAAGAAAGAAAACTGCAATTAATGTGTTCCCAATACAACGTTTCGACCTGAGTCGGTCTTCTTCAGGCTTAGGAACAAGTGTATGGTTGTTGCCACTACTCTGGCTCGCTGCTGACTGAGAGAGAGAGGAGAGCTCTCCTCTATATATAGACATCCCCTCGCCGAGGCTCCTCCCCCTACGTCAGACTTCGTTATTGTGAAATCTTTTTCTGGTTTTGTTTATAAATTATTATTTTTAACAATTTTAGTTTTATATGTATTGTTGTAATTGATGTAATCTGAATTTATTAATTTCCTGAAAAAACTGTTTAGAAATAAAAAAAAGTTTTTAACTTTTTTGTGCCCAATTATTTTAGTTTTGTTTTACTTGATCTAAAATCAATTTGGTTTTAAGAAAGAAAAAAATTGTTTTTATGACAATTAAAAAATTAAAATTAAAAAATATTATTAGAAGAAAAGGTTAGGGTTAGAAAAAAGATTTAAAGGATAGGGTTAGGAAAAAAGGAGGGTTAAGGTTAAGGAAAATGGTTAGGGTTAGGGATAAGAGAAGGGTTAGGGCCAGGAAAAAGGGAGGGTTAGGGTTAGGAAAAAGGGAGGGTTAAGGAAAATGGTTAGCGTTAGGGATAAAATTGGGTTTGGGGCAAGGAAAAACAAAAAGACGGGGGGGAAAATAATAATGGGGGAGAAAAAAATATATATAAAAAGAAAAAATCTTAGGGTCATAATTATAAGTTTCAACCTTTTTTAATTGAAATTGTTTTTCATTTTTTATTTAGACCATTAGGACTCTTTGTACTTAATAAATATATCCATTGTCTTTCCCTTTTTTTTCTTTCTATATCTGTCCATAATGGATTACTTTGTAGGCCCGAAATTTTTAATGAATGCCAGTCATGATTAATAAAATGTTTGACCAATTCTGTTTCTGTTTCTTTTTTATGTAATATATTTATGTTGTCAAATTCTGGTTGCTAATGTGTTTCCTGTTTCTCCAACATATTGCTTTCCACATTTGGAACATACGATAATATAGATACAATTTTTGGATTGAGGATAAAACCTTTGATTAATTTGAATCATCTTTCCATTTGTATAATTTTCAACAAAAGTTAAGTTCTTAAATACATTTTCTAACACCTTGGATTTAGTTCGTTGTAGCGGTTTTAATGTTGCCCTTACTAACATGTCTTTTAAATTTTTATTCCGTCTGTATGCTGATACAATATTTGAATCCTTTAATAATTCATGTTGCTCAATAAGTTCTTGATAATTTCTTTTCAAAATAAAATTAATTTTTTTTATCCATTGTTGAGTAATTTGTTATAATCGGAATAATTTGTTTTTGTGTTTTTTGTCCCTTTTTATTAAAGGTTTTGAGACAACGACGTAAAAACGACCTAGAATAACCCCTACTTTTTAATGATTCAAAAAGAATTTTGACCGCTTTCATGAATTCTTGTTCTTTAGTGCAAATTCTTTGGAATCTAATGAATTGTGATTTTACTAATCCTTTAAATGTATGTTGGGGATGAAAACTTGTTTTGTGTAAAAGTGCATGTGTATCTGTTTCTTTAAAATAAACTTTGATATCCAGTTTTTGAGTTGCTATGAAATTTTCCCCTTTGTAAATGGTCATATCCAAAAAATCAATAAATTGTTCATTGATAATGTATTTCAATTTAATTGAAGGATCGTGATTATTCAAAATTTCTATAAACTCTTCAAAATCTTTAATATTAAATGTCCAGATGCCCCAAATACACTCCTGATCAAAATCTTAAGACCAGTCAAAAAATTGCAAGAATTTGCATTTTGCACTATTGGATCTTATTAAGAAGGTTCTAAGTAGAGCTTCACAATGTTAAAAGAAGAAATCAGCGTAAGAGACAAAACCTTTTGAGCGGGGAATTAATTGAAAACTGCATTTATACTCAAACATGATTTTTTAAGCTGATCAAAAGTTTAAGACCATAGCTCAAAAAAACCTGAAAACCCCCCAAAACAGAAACAAAGTGTCAAAAAAGAGGACTCAGTAATGAGTAGCTCCACCATTCTTGTTGATGACTTCAAACAATCGTTTAGGCATGCTTGAGCCAGTGTTTCCAGGAGGCTAGTGGGAACGTTGCTCCAAGTGTTGAAGATGGCTTCACGAAGGGCATCCACTGTCTGGAACTGATGTCCATTTTTGTAAACTTCCCTTGCCATCCATCCCCAAATGTTCTCAATTGGGTTTAGATCCGGGGAACATGCAGGATGGTCCAAAAGAGTGATGTTATTCTCTTGGAAGAACTCCTTTGTCAGGCGGGCATTGTGAACTGCAGCATTGTCCTGTTGAAAAACCCAATCATTACCACACAGACGAGGGCCCTCAGTCATGAGGGATGCCCGCTGCAACATCTCCACATAGCCAGCTGCTGTTTGATGCCCCTGCACAACCTGAAGCTCCATTATTCCATTGAAGGAAAACCCCAAATCATGATGGCGCCCCCACCACTGTGCCGTGTAGAAAACATCACAGGTGGGCTCTCTCTGTCATGCCAGTAACGTTGGAAGCCATCAGGACCATCAAGGTTAAATTTTTTCTCATCAGAGAAGACAACTTTCTTCCACCTTTCAATGTCCCATGTTTGGTGCACCCTTGCAAAGTCCAAATGGGCAATTCTGTGGCGTTGAAGAAGACGTGGCCTTTGAAGACGTTCTTTGTTTCTGAAGCCCTTCTCTCGCAGATGCCGTCTGATGGTTATTGGGCTGCAGTCAGCACCAGTAATGGCCTTAATTTGGGTAGAGGATTGTCCCGTGTCTTGACGGACAGCCAATCGGATCCTGCGGCTCAGAGCTGGTGAAATTTTTTTGGGTCTACCACTTGACTTTTTTGTTCCATAACCCTCAGGATCGTTTAAAAAATGCAAAATGACTGTCTTACTGCGTCCAACCTCAGCAGCGATGGCACGTTGTGAGAGGCCTTGCTTATGCAGCTCAACAATCCTACCACGTTCAAAGTCATTGAGCTTTTTTGCTTTTGCCATCATGAGGTCTTGATAGTGTAAAGACTTCACAGAAAATGACATGGAATCCAGATGTTTGCACAGCTTTTGGCTTTTAAAGACTATGGTCTTAAAGTTTTGATCAGCTGAAAAAAATCATGTTTGAGTGTAAATGCAGTTTTCAGACAATTCCCTGCTCAAATGTTCTTGTCTCTTGCACTGATTTGTCCTTTTAACATTGTGAAGCTCTACTTAGCACCTTCTTAAGATTCAATGGTGCAAAATGCTAATTCTTGCAATTTTTGGACTGGTCTTAAGATTTTGATCAGGAGTGTATCGTCCAAATAACGTAAATAGTGTAAAGGTTTTTTCACACATTTTTTTATTGCTTTCTCTTCCCAGTCTGCCATGAATATATTAGCATAAGCTGGTGCGAATTTCTTCCACATTGCTGTTCCCTTAATTTGTAAAAAATATTCCCCATTAAATTCAAAATCATTTCTTTTAAGATTAATTTCCAATAATTCTATAATTCCTTCATTTGGTCTTTCTGAATTTGGATATTTTTCCATTATTTTCTTAACACATGCACTCCCAGCTTCAATATCAATGTTAGTATATAAACTATCAATGTCAATAGAGAAAAAATATAAATTCTGTGGGATTTTAAGTACATGGGTTGTGACCCCGAACTCGGAAGCCCTGTCTTTGTGCCCTGGGAGCTGGATCTCTTTGAACCCTGCTTGGAGCAGTCTCCATATTGTTTTCTCCCTCTGTTTCATTTTCCGTCATTGTAGAGACTGAAACCCTGCTTTGAGATCTTTCTGGAGCTGCTTCTACTATAACCCTATGGCGTGGATGTGGTTCCGTTTGTGCTTGTACAGTTAGGATTTTTCTTGTGTGTTCTGTTTGAATCCCCCTATCTGTACTTTCTGTCCCTCTCTGTTGTGAGGCTTGTGACACTTCGATGTCTGTGTTTTCAGTCCATCTTTGTCTTCGAGATTGTATGTTCTCGATCTCCGTCTGTTCTACCGAATCTGTGTTTCGTCTTTTTGGAAGTTCCCCTGCCGTGACTAGTGCCTCTGCATAGTCAATTGAGTCTTGGCTAATGCAGGGAAGATTTTTCTTGGCCCATCTTGTGGCCACCCCGAAAGCTCCTTTCCAGTCTTCTGAAAGATCTTGTTTAAGGTCCATCAAAATATTTGACCACACTACCCACTATTCATGGCTAGTGTGGTCTATGGTTAGGGTTAGGGCCAGGAATGCAAGTGGCAGACGTTTTCCATTCGTTTTGACGCTGCCATGACAAGGTAGTTAACTCATGTGGCTGCAAGAGCTTCCTTGACAGCTCGGTATTCGTTTGAATGGGCCTTCTGGGACCATTCGTAGTCATCTCTGTGCACTTGCAATACATGTCTCATCCATTGGATGGAGCTCTTGTATTAGGATTTGAAGCATGTTAGATTTTCATTGTAAGCTGAGAGAGCCTGCCACTTGGGTATTGGAGGTTGCCACTTGTATGTCATGTGTATGTACGTGGCTATTAGCCATGTCTGCTAAGTCTCTGAGTGCTAGTGGTCCATTGGGACAGTGTGGGGGAGGGGTAGTCCTGCCACCTGGTGATTCTGACTGGTGGTCCTTTGTGGCAAAGTAGGTTAGCTTTGTATGCTAAGTGTCTGAGTGCTGGTGGTCCATGGGTAGTGTGGGGGAGGGTCGGCATGCCATGAGGGGAACCTGGTAGGTGGTCCTTTCTGGCAGTGAGTATTAGCTGTGTCTGCTAAGTGTCTGAGTACTGTTGGTCATTGTTTGAGTACTGTTGGTTAGTGTGAGGCCAGTGGTGGTCTGGAGGTCCATAGGGGTGGTTCATGTGACCTCCATGCGGGCTTATGGTGCCCTATTCATGGGTAAAGGAGCTCCATGATCTGCCCTGGTTCTCTGGAGGTCCATAGCGGTGGTTCATGCGACCTCCATGCAGGCTTATGGTGCCCTATTCCTGGGTAAATGAGCTCCATGATCTGCCCTGGTTCTCTGGAGGGTTAGGGTTAGGGTAGCAGTGAAGTGGGCAAAATGCAATCTGGGCAGAAGATTCAACCCAGAAACAGCAGATGAGGTCCAGGTCTGCTGAAGAGGGAGAAAAGGGGAGCTTCGCCATGCTCTTCTTCCTCCTCCTCCTCCATCCTCCTGCTCATCTGCTAGCTGTCCAGGACGAAGAGACCAGGCGGTGGACACAGAAGAGGACCTGGATGGACCTCTCCCCCCTTCCTCTGCCACGCCCCCTTCCTCTCCACCCCCCTGCCCTGTCATGACAACCACTGCAACCATGACAGACCCTATGCATGGCGGCTGGACCCCACCAGGCTCAGCTGAGGAGGAAAATGAGACGGCCATGCCCCCTCCGCCACCGACTGAGGACGTCACTCCACTCCCTCAGCGGCAGGACAGATCCTCCAGCAGGAACACCACGCCGGCACCACAGGGGACCCTCCTTCCCCCTCTCTGTCCTTCTCCACCAAAAATGGCAGCACCCGCTAAAAGAGCAGAGAAGGAGCTCAGCTTGATTTCTGTCCTCCTCAAAGAGGAGGTTAAAAAATACCGTGGTGCGGCTACAGCTCCTCTACTCTTCCGGGAAGAGTAGAGGAGCTGTAGCCGCACCACCAGGAACACAGAGCCTCACTGAGGCTGAGGACGGTCCCCCTCCACCTCAGACTGCAGGTCCGCACCCAACGGAGGCTCACCTTTGACCCAAGAGTGGAAACATTGGCTCCAGCTGCTTCCTCTTCCACCGGTGAGTCCACTGCTCCTCGACCTGTACAGGTGACGGTTGCAGCCAGACAAGTGGGAACCCTGAACAAGAACTGCAACTGGTCCCTAGATCTGACCAAAAAATATGTCATCTTGAGTGACTCCAATGTGGCTAGCCTCAATAACCCGGATTTACAAGTGGTCAGCTTCCCCGGGGCCAAATGGAGGCATCTGACTAGGCCTGTTGCGATAAACGATAAATCGACTAATCGTACGATAAATTAAAGCTATCGACTTCATTTTAATTATCGGCACTATCATCTCTTCCGACCTTTCTCTCTTTCAGCTAATGAGACTGAATGAAAAAGGGCTCAACTCCAGTGCTCTCCACCGACTCCTCCTTTCCTCATTTCCTTAGTGTAAAGCCCAGCACACACTGCACGATCTTAGAGCTGCCAGCCGATTGTCGGCTCATTTTCAAAACCTGACCGACCACACAGCCGACAGAAATCCTAGGTATAACGGTTCGATCGGTTCGTTCCTGCCGTGTGGTGTCCAACAATGGGCACAAAATAATGGCTACAAGTCCAGTGAACTAATTTTAAAACCAGACATTAATCAATGCTTTACTACAATCTACCTGCAATGCATGTGGCTAGTGTCAGCGTAAAGTCCTGACTGAATGAAAATCATTATAACCTATATATGTCACGTTAACGAAGAACAGCTGAAAAGTTACCGGTTTCGCTCCAACTCCTCCTCTTGTCATTTCTATATTCTTTGCATGTTAAATAAACATTAATGTTGTTTCCACATATCATCTCCAATGTCCGCTGGACTTCGGGTGCCGTGTCAGCTGTTTGGGATTCCCCGACGTAATTTCCCCTCAGAAAACATGGAGGAGAATCCACGCTTTCTGATTGGCTACCTGTCACATTCAGCAGGCTGCGTTAAGATCCCAGTTGGAGAAAAACCCCTGATTTAGATCGGAGCGGCAACGACGATCTACCGTAACACACCACACAATCTTAGAAAGACCAACGTTTTAAGATTGTTGTAAGGGGAAAAATAGGAGCAAAAAATCTGTAGTGTGAACTATTGCATCAGGTAGTCGATGTGCCCATCTTCTCTATTTAAATCGAATTATTACTGAAGGGCAACATAATATACAGACTTCATAATCTGCACTCTTTTGGTTGAATGCAGTATTTATTTCCACTTTGGCTTTATGTTGTTTAGTTTTTTTTTTCCAAGTGTGTTTTTTGTTATGGAGACTGTGAATCCATTTTATTTTTGTTTTTGGTTGTTTTGTTTATTTTGTTTATCAGTTCCAGTGTTTAGTGTTCTTTTGAAAATAAGGTGTATCTATCTTTGGCAGGACAAGAACAGGTGACCCTCACTCACATGAACATTGAGATTGCGCAGCTCAGCCGGTTCGTCCCAGCTCTGCCGGCCGAGACGGTCCTTCACAGTGGGACGGGACAACATTCACTGGACTAAATCCACTGCAGCTCACATCTTCAGCCACTGGGGTGAGTGGCTAAACTAGACTGCCCCAAGAGCCTTCATGCGAAGGAGGGACATTCTAATATTGTAAATAAAAATATATGTAACCTCTCTAAAATTTTCTTTCATTCCCACTCAGGGTAATAAACCCTTAAAAAATATCAAAATGCAAATGAGGTATGACTTACAGAAATACCACAGAAGGATTAAATTGGCCATCTATTACAAAGATGATGTTGGTAATGATAATAATAATAACCTACCTTTTATGCCGGAGTCAGACTGGTCTCCTCCAATCGCCGCTCTTCCCCCTGAGGTGGAAAACTTAATTTCCCAGGACCTTAATTATTTGGACAGAGAGTTTAAATTTATTAAAACTATACCTAACCTAAACATAGAAGAAACAAAAGCATTAAAAGAAATAATGATCAATAAAAATATTATTATAAAACCTGCCGATAAAGGCAGCTCCATAGTCATTATGGACAGGGAGCAGTATCTGTGAGAGGGATACAAACAATTATATAATGAAACGTATTATAAAAAATTAGACTCTCCAATTTATACCAATACGGCCCCCCTTGTAACCAAAATTTTAGACAATCTACATAAAAAGAAATTCATTAATGCGAAACAAAAATCTTACCTGCGTGGCTCCCCTGAACCTAGAGCCAGGAGGTTTTATCTGCTCCTGAAAATCCACAAGGAACCTGAAAAATGGAGCAAACCTCATGAGATCCCTCCCGGCAGACCTATTGTCTCCGACTGTGGGTAACCCTAACCCTTGCATATAGTACACACCCAGTTTTTGTGCCACTAATTAACCTATGTTTTGTTCATGTGTGTGTTTCAAGTATAGCCATAATAGGTTGTCCCATCTTAATTCTCCAAATATGTTGTAAACCGGTATTGTTTCCATTTGTCCACTAGGTGGTGCTCTGTGTGTGGGAAATTCAGTCCGGCACAACAAAGCGTGGCAATGTAAGGAATACATGACCACTGAACAGTTTTCATTCATCCATTTCAGACAACTAGTTAATGTACAATGTATACAATGCACTGACAGCATGCTTCATGTTGTTTGGCTAACTGAAGCTTTAGGCTTCAGCCAGTAGTGCTTGAGCAACTATTATGTTAAGCATTTTTGATCCAACCATTTAATAAATATGTGATAACATTTAAAAGTAGATCTATTTGGATTGTTTTTACATATAGAAAATATCCACATACTGTGTTGCATGCCGTTGTATTTCTGAATGGGAACATGTTGTATTGCGGCATAAAAAATGTTCCTGAAACTAGGCTATCACAGTAGTTACCCCTCCTTTCTCTGGTTCCACATCTGGAAACATTGCATCACAACCAAAACACTGGAAAACAGAGCCAGTCTGCACATCTGCATTTGCTGAAACCACAGCTGTGAATACAGAGTTAAGACCAGACTTCCATTCTGGTCATAGAGCTGAAGTCTCGCTGTATTTTTTATTTGACCAAAGACTTATTGCTCCCTGTTATATTTATTTCCATTCTTATATGGGTTGCTAGGCTGGTACATTTTTTTTATTGGAGTCATGTAGCCACAGCCTTCTACTCCAATTTATATCCAAAACAGTATGCTCTAATCGATGTCTGAGTGTTACTTAGAACAGTGGTCTCCAAGCCCGGTACCAGTCCGTGGACCAATTGGTAACGAGCTGCGCAAGAAATAATTAAATATTTCTGTTTTATGTATTATTTGAGTCTGGAGGATCTTTTATTCTGAAAATCCTTTAACTGGATTCTCTCGGTTAAGTCTTGCACGCCAACATTGAGTCCACAAACAGCAAAATGAGTAAGAAACAGATCAGATGTCTTTGGAAAGTTTCTTTGTGAAGAGGAAAAGGCCCAGAGAAGAGACAGGAGAATGAATTTATCCCAGTAGGTGATTCCCACATTCCAAGCTCTGCATGATATGGTGACCAGCTTGTTAATGAGGGAATGAAGCCTTCAAATGTAGAGACCAGGCACCCTGTGCATAAGCAACACTTCAGGTGTCATTGTCTCTCATCACTCCCAGATGGCATTGTCTCGTTGCAGAGAAACAAGCTCAGGGCTCCCATCAGTCATTATTGTGAGTTAAAATGTTCAGGAAAGTAAAATGTTGGTTTTTGTGGAGCATCTTATTTTGAAGCGATATGTAAACGTTACCATAGTGACCAGAGTCAGAGGGTAAGGGTTAGACTAATTTATTTTTGCTAAATTGTTATATTATCTAAATATTATTGTCAAGGGGCACAAGCAGGCCTCCTTGAAACAGAGATAAAAAAAGAAAAATTTTTATTATTTTGAAAAAAAAAAAACACACAAAAAAAACAACTCCAAAAGGGTAATAGGGGCATCAAGGATAAAAGGAGCATAGGCTCAGCCCCCCCCATTGGTCTGACACGTGCCTCCTGTCAGACCAACATACTTTTGTTAAAACAAGCTTCCTCTTTAAAATAAAATGTAAAACTCGTCCCATTAAAATGAAAATATGACAAGGCAAAGCAAGGCAACTTTATTTATATAGCACCTTTCAACCAAAGACAATTCAAAGTGCTTGTACAAGAAAATTAAAAACAACATAAAAAAATCAAGCAGATAAAAAATAAACAAAATAAACATTAAAATTTTGAATACAGTGAATAGAACTAGTGAAACATTTAAGAATAGGCAATGTCAGATAAGAAGATTTTTAACCTTGTTTTAAATAAACTCAAGGTAGGGGCAGTTTTACAATGAGCAGGAAGCTTATTCCAGAGTGTTGGAGCATAAAAACTAAAAGCTGTTTAGTTCTGACTCTCGGAATAGTTAGAAGGTTTGATTCTGATGATCTTAAAGGTCTGAGTGGTATATAGGGTTGAAGAAGATCAGAAATGTAGTCTGGGTTACTATTATGAAGTGCTTTGTAAACCATTAAGGAGATTTTAAATTCTATTCTTTGAGCAACAGGCAGCGAGTGCAGGGATCTTAGAACTGGACTGATGTGCTGATCTCTTTTTGTTTTAGTTAGGACTCTTGCAGCAGCATTCTGGAGAAGCTGGAGCTGTCTTATTGCTTTTTTGATAATCCAGTAAAAATGCCATTGCAGTAATCAAATCTACTGAAAACAAAGGCATGACCTAATTTTTCAGAATATTGTGGGGACATGAGTTGTCTAATTTTAATATGACCTTGTATTGACAAATTTTGCAAGGTATTGCTAAGTTTATGCCGTATTTCTGACAGTTCAATAATTCCATACAGTCACATTAGGTCTGTTAAAGCAAGCTACTTATGACTGCTGTTTGGTGTCACCTACAGTTTGCTAACAATTTCTTAATTAACATTAAATTAATGGCATATAAGTTTTTTGTATGAACCAGTAACTTCATGTGCCGCCACATAGGGGGGTTGTTTACCATTACTTAAAATATGAGAAATGTTTATTAGCTTAAAACTTCTCATCTAGTTCTGTGAATGAAATGAACTGCGGTGGTCAACCTGGAGAAGTGAATCTCTTGGGTAGGCTTCTTCTTTAGATTTTAATGGCAGCTTGCATCCATTATTGTTGGACTACTGCCATCTGTTGGATCCTAATATCTATGCTTCAAATTCTCCTAATGAGCCCAGTATTTAAAAAAAATAAATAAAATCTTCTCTTTCCCATCATTACTATTTAACTGATCAACCACATTCTCACATTTCAATTCTCTATTAAAACCTAATTCCGTTTTTAATCATTTTCTTTGATTCACATGTTTCACATGTGAGGGATGCTGTCAGGCTGAAGAAGGAGTCCTATTCGGTCTTTTTGGCCCGTGGGGACTCCAGAAGCAGCTGATGGGTACCGGCGGGCGAAGCGGCATGCGGCTCGGGTGGTTGCCGAGGCAAAAACTTGGGCGTGGGAGAAGTTTGGAGAGGCCATGGAGAAAGACTTCCATACGGCTTTGAGGCGATTCTGGTGCACCATCCGGCATCTCAGGAGGGGGAAGCAGTACAGCACCAACACTGTTTATAGTGGGGATGTTGTGCTGTTGACCGTAACTCAGGACGTTGTGGGCCGGTTGGCAGAATAGTTTGAAGACCTCCTCAATCCCACCAACATGCCTTCCATTGAGGAAACTGAGCCTGGGGACTCTGGGTCGGGCTCTCCAATGTCTGGGGATAGAGCTCCTCGGTGGCAGGGCCCCGGGGGTGGATGAGATTTGCATGGAGTTTCTTAAAGCTCTGGAAGTTGTACGTTTGTGTTGGCTGGCGTGATTCTGCAATATTGCATTGACATTGGGGGCAGTTGCCCTGGGCAAACTGGGATGGTGGTCCCCCTGTTCAAAAAGGGGGACCGGAGTGTGTGCTCCAATTACAGGGGTGCCTCCCTGGCAAGGTCTATTCAGGGGTCCTGGAGTGGATGGTCAGTCGAATAGTTGAACCTTGGATTCAGGAAGAGCAGTGTGGTTTCACCTGGTTGTGGAACACTGGACCAGCTTGTGACGGAGGAGCCGTGACGAGCTGGGACTTAGAGTCCGTGTCAGCATGCGTGCACACACGCCGACAAACAAGTACACAATCACTAACTTACTTTTGTTGCAGCTTGGACTGGGGCGGTTCATCGTGGGTGCACACGTGGTGTTCCTGCTTCAGTTAAACATTCATTCTGACCTGTTTTCAGCATTAAACGTTTTCCCGGTTCTGTTTTCAAGTAGGGTGTTTCCGGATTGTGGCGTGCCGGGAGGGAGTCACATGAGGTGGTGATGTCATCAGAGCGCACTGGGTGTTGTGTATTAAATTGAGTATTGTATTTTGTTTACAAGTTTATTTTATTCATTTTTTTCTCTTATTATTACTATTATTATTATTATTTGGTATACTTTAAGAGTTGATTTGAGTTAGAAGTAATTACTTAGTATTTTTGCTTGTTTGGATTGTCTGTGGGCGGAGCCTGTGGCTTTAAAAGCAGGGCTCTGCTCGACAGGAGGTCGGTCTGTGGTTAGACTCCTGAAGAAGTCACGCTGGAGGTGATGGACTGTTGCAATGAAGGTACTGATGATTATTTGATTTCTAACCTGCTCTGGATGTCCTTTGTGTGTGGTCTGCACCTGCCATCTTTGTAAGAGTTTAATAAATCCTCTAAAACAATCTCCGACTTGGACCAGTCATTGTGTTTGACTAAATCATAATAGAACCCCGTCACACAGCTCTACACCCTCAGCAGGTAACTGATGGGTGCGTGCGAGTTCGCCCAACCAGTCTACATGTGTTTTGTGGATTTGGAGAAGGCGTTCAACCGTGTCCTTTGGAGAGCCCTGCTGGGGGTTCTCCAGGAGTATGAGGTACTGATACGGACTGTCAGGTCCCTGTATGACCGGTGTCAGAGTCTGGTCTGCATTGCCAGCAGAAAGTCATGCTCATTTCCGCCTTTGTTACCGATTCTGTTCATTACTTTCATGGACGGAATTTCTAGGCTCAGCCAAGGTGATGAGGGGATCCATTTTGGTGGCCTTAGTATCGCATCTCTGCTTTTTGTGGATGGTGTGGTCCTATTGGCTTCATCAGGTTGTAATCTGCAACTCTCGCTGGAGCCAAGTGTGAAGCAGCCAGGATGAGGATCAGTGCCTCCAAATCTGAGGCCATGGTCTTGAGCTGGAAAAGGGTAGAGTGCCTTCTCCGGGTTGGGAGGGAGGGGTGTCCTGCCCCAAGTGGAGGAGTTTAAGTATCTGGGGATCTTGTTCATGAATGGGGGAAGAAGGGAGCGAGAGATCAACAGGCAGATTGGCACAGCATCTGCCATGAAGTGGGCGCTGTACCGGTCCATCATGGTGAAGAGAGAGCTGAGTCAAAAAGTGAAGCTCTTGATTTACCAGTCGATCTACGTTCCCGCTCTCATCTATGGTCATGAGTTTTGGGTCATGACCGAAAGAACGAGAACACGGAAACAAGTGGACGAAATGTTTTTTCTCCGTAGTGTGTCTGGGCTCTCCCTTAGAGATAGGGTGAGAAGCTCAGTCATCCAGGAGGGACTCAGAGTAGAGCTGCTGCTCCTTCACATCGAGAGGAGCCAGTTTAGGTGGTTGGGGCATCTGGTCAGGATGCCTCCTGGACGCCTCCCTGATGAGGTGTTCTGGGCACGTCCCACCGGGAGGAGGCCCCAGGGAAGACCCAGAACACGCTGGAGGTACTATGTTTCTCGACTGGCCTGGGAACGCCTTGGGATTCCCTCGGAAGTGTTGGAACAAGTGGCTGGGGAGAGGTAAGTCTGGGCCTCCCTTCTTAAGCTGCTAGCCTCGCGACCTGACCCCGGATAAAGCAGAAGAAAATGGATGGATGCATAGGAGTAACTTCCCAAAGGACTGGTGTGGACATGTCCCCACCAACTTTTCCTTCTTTTTTTCTTTATGTGCCTGCATTTATGTGCAGACAGTAACTCGGCAACAGCTGAATGTTGTATTCAAAGCATTAACGGCTAGTTAATGCTTTCTAAAATGTAAAACATAAATGGCAAGTCCGCTCATTGATCTAGTGGATTGGACATCATGTGACTTACTGTGCATGGCAGTGTGCTACATGCGCACTGCCATGTACATTGAGTCAGGAATATTGGTGGTGTGGTACGGAGCCCACCAGGGGACATGGGGAAATTTTTTTCTTTTGCGTTACCTCGCAAAACTTTTGCATTCCCTTGCAAAAGGTTTTATGTTCCCTCACAATACTGTACTGATAAGTTCATGCGGCATAATTGAATACTGTAAGCATTTCTTATGGTGGCCGCCGTACTTTCTGCTTTAATATAAGGTTATGTAAGGTTTTTCCATGAATGTTAATATCCCGTTGTGAAATATTTGAAGTTTTATATCTTTTTCTTTAGGATAGAAAGGCACCAAAAACCTATGATATAAACAGTAACCTTCCGTAAGTAGGAAAGAAATAAAAATACATGCTAATTAGGACTATTTCTGAGTTATTATTGCGGGGTAATACGTCATCTTATAAGTGTTGGTTGTGTCTCTGTTGTGCTCGTTGTCTGAATGGTTTAAAGGGCCGTTTTCATGTTCAGTTCCATCTCAACCTTAACAGACATAAGCATGCAGTGAATAAATCGACTTTCAAACAGATTTTTGCACCAAACACTTAATAATGATAAACACATTATATTATTCTAAAACACGGCAAACTAATGGTGGTAGAGGGCCACACTGGGTTAACTCGGGGAATTTCATATGTCCATGTATTAACCAACTCCAAACCACTTCTTTGTTCTGTCACAATTATCGAGTTCTTCCATTTTGATTATCATACTCCAAACTTTGCAAGGACTGACCACCCTGCTCACCTGCTTCCTCATACACACAAAGCCAGCACGCCAATCACCTTCCCATTCACACTTGATGACAGTCACGCCCACATCGACACACCCACCACCCAAGTGTCAAAGTCGCATGCTCCTGTCATCTCAATAATTACTTATTTCATTCATACACTGTGTTCCAAATTATTATGCAAATTGGATTTAAGTGTCATAAAGATTACATTTTTTGTTGTGCTATTAAATTTATAGATGGTATTGTGTGTCAGAAGTCTTTGAATCACTATAATTAATTTCAGAGAGCTGGTTGATTAGTTTGTCTGGTGAGCTCAATTAAAGGAAATCTACTTAAGAAGAATGTTCCACATTATTAAGCAGGCCACAGGTTTCAAGCAATATGGGAAAGAGAAAGGATCTCTGCTGACGAAAATCATCAGATAAGTGTAGTGCCGTATGACAAGGTATGAAAACATTAGATATTTAACGAAAACTGAAGCGTTATCGTACTGTGAAGAGATTTGTGGCTGATTCAGAACAAAGATGGGTTTGTACAGATAAAGGCAGAATGAGGAAGGTTTCTGTTAGACAAATTCATCGGATTAAGAGAGCAGCTGTTAAAATGCCCTTACAAAGCAGGAAACAGTTATTTGAAGCTGCTGGTGCCTCTGGAACCTCAAGGTGGAGGATCCTCTAGAGCAGGGGTGTCAAACTCCAGTCCTCAAGGGCCGCTGTCCTGCGGTTTTTAGATGTGCCACAGGTACGAAATGCTGGAAGGAAATGGTTTAATTACCTCCTCCTTGGGTAGATCAGTTCTCCACAGCCTTGCTAATGACCTAATTATTCTATTCAGGTGTGGTGCAGCAGAGGCACATCTAAAAGTTGCAGGACAGCGGCCCTTGAGGACTGGAGTTTGACACATGTGCTCTAGAGGCTTGCGGTGCATTAACCTACTATTGGGCCCCCTAACCAGAGCTCACAAGAAGAAATGGTCACAGTGGGCCCAGCCGATGACTGCTGTGCAACCCTGGATGGTCCAGATGGACGCAGTAGTGGATTGGTGGTGGATGGCCACCACATCCCAACACGGCTGTGACGTCAGCAAGGAGGTGGTGGAGTCATGCTGTGGGCCAAAATCATGGGGAGAGAGAGAGCTGGTCGACCCCTACAGAGTCCCTGAAGGTGTGAAAATGACCTCTGCAAAGTATATGGACTTTCTGTCTGATCACTTTCTTTCATGGCTCAAAAAGAAGAGCCGTACCTTCTGTAGCAAAATCATCTTCATGCATGACAATGCACCATCCCATGCTGCAAGGAATACCACTGTGTCATTGGCTGCTATGGCATAAAAGGAGAGAAACTGCGACTTTAATGGTGTGGTCACCATCCTCCTCTGACCTCTGACCTCAACCCTATTGAGAAGCTTTGGAGTTTCCTCAAGCAGAAGATCTGAGGGTGGAATGCAGTTCATATCAAAACAGCAGCTCTGGGAAGGTATTCTGACATCCTGTAAAAAAATTCAAGAAGAAACTCTCCACAAACTCACAAGTTCAATGGATGCAAGAATTGTGCAGGTGATATCAAAGTAGGAGTCCAATGTTAACATGTAACTCGGTCTGTTAAGATGTTTTTGACTGAAATAACTTTTGATTTTAGTACATGTGACCACTTATAATGCTGCACATTCAAAGTATGACCATTTGCAGTTTTTTATAATGCATAAAATGTTTAGAAAATCTGCTGTGCATAATAATTTGGAACAGTGCATTTTGAGTTTTTTGTTTTTGAAAAATATACTATTCTTATGGGGAGCTTTGTTCAGTAAAATTTGATTTAACTATTTATAATAGTTCATGACTCGAAAACTATACAGACCATCATGGGCATTGACCATGTAAGAAAAAAATGAGAAAAATATCATTTGCATAATAATTTGGAACAAAGTGTATGGCTCCTACAGAGCCTCAGTGAAAACGTGTTTGTTATTATTAACTCTTTGGTGCAAAACACTGATTGAAAATCAAATTTTTACTGCATGTTTATGTCTGTTAAGGCTAGGGTAGGGTAAATAGAACAGCACTGAAAGCAGCCCTTTAAACCATTGAGACTATGAACACAACAGAGACACAATTAAACTGTCAGATGACTTTTTGCCCCTCAATAATAACTCAGAAATAGTCCAAATAGTTTGGATGTATTTTTATTTCTTTCCTACTTATGGAAATGTTCTGTTTATATCATAGGTTTGTGGTGCCTTTCTATACTAAAGAAAAAGATATAAAATGTCAGATATTTCACAAAGAGATATTAGCATACACGGAAAACCTTACATAACCTTGTATTAAGGCAGAAAGTACGGTGGGACACTGTAAGAAAGGCTTACAGTATTCAATAATGCCGCATCAGTAGATTATTGCGAGGGAACTCAAAACCTTTTGGGAATGGACGCAAAAGTATTGCGAGGAAATGCAAAAGAAAAAAAAATTCCCACGTCCACTGGAGGGCTCCGTAGTGTGGAAATGACACAATCAATAAAAGAATCTGAAAAAGGGATGAATAGTTTTGATATTAATTGTCAAGACTATGACAGCAAGATGACAAGGTCCAAAGGGATCACATTTCACAGGTTTAATTAAAAAAAATATATAAAGAAAGTGGGAAATAGGTTAGCTATGCTAGCTTAATCTTTATCACCTTAACGTGCTGTTGCTGCGCAGTTCAGAGTATTTCAGTTCAATTAACACAAAAATAAGGCGACCTACGTTTTCTGACAGATAATCAGGAGAGCAGGTGTTTAAGTTAGCTAATCAACTACCGTGAGTGTTCCTTAATAATGATCGCAAAATAAAAATCCAAAAACATAAATCTGCAACGGACAGAATGTTCTGTTTGGTGGGTTTACTTTTTTGTGTGGGAAGTGTTTTTTAGTTTTGATTCCTGATGCACTTGAACGTAATCTTTGCTCTGTGCTCCCAGGGCTGCTTATTGGTTGTCATGGCAACGTTAAGGTCGGTGACCTTAAGGTTAAGCTCACCGACTGAGAGAAAAACATAATACAACCACCCGTTTTTCTACATTTTCCCAGAACAACATTGCATCATTTGTTTGTAGAACATGGCGATATTCAGAGCAATCATCAAAAAGGATGAAATATTTCATAAAGCACAGGAGCCAAAGTTCGTTAAATTTTACACCATGGCTCTTACAGCGACAATTAAATTAAATTATTGGGCAATATAAAAGAGAAATTTGCTTTGTTCTCTCTTGTATCAAAACAGAACTGACAGGAACCAAACTATTTATAGATTTATATGCAGTGAGAAAATATATTCTACATGTCCAAACATCAGCATCTAAGCTTTAGGCCACATTTTATAGAATACAGTGATATTGATGGTCACTCTACTCACTAACTGATCCAACCAGACCCAAATATTTTTTTTCGCCTCTTTATTATTTGCCATGTTAAAGCAAATATATTCATCAAATACAGACTCATTCCATTAATTAGAATATGACTGAAAAGTTTCTTTGTTTGTAATTGCATCACCAAGTGAAAGACATTATATAGATTGATTAGATTACGTCCATTTTATCATACTTATATTTCGTAGTATGTTTAATACCTGCTAAAAAGTTATATTTGAAAATTACTATTAATCTGACAAGCCTGATCAGGACATGTATCCTAATTTATTGAATAAGATTGTAAGATATTCACATGTAAGTTTTGGCATTATTCTTAGCACTAAAAAAGAGCACCCCTCCTTCCCCCGCTCCTTCTCATCCCCACCAACTTTCAACACAAAGTTACACCTTTGGATGGATGGATGGATGGATGGATGGATGGATGGAAAATAAAAAATTCCATCGTTTCTACAGTATCGCACCAATTACATAAACCAGCAAGATGTTTCCCCATCTTAAAAAGAGTTCCATTTAAAAAACTGTGACTGGTTCTTATTCTATTTATAATTACTTCCTCCCTCCTGTTTATTCCTCTAATCCTTACAACATCAACTGTATTTTGTATCCTATATAAATGCCTGCCATTTATTTTACTATCCCACCTAATTTTCCGTAACGTCTTACTTTCTTTCCAAACTATACTTTTCCCTTCAGATTTAGATAACTTTATTGGTATAACAATATCTTCTTTTTTAACTGCCTCCTTAGCCAACCTATCTGCTCTTTCATTACCCAAAATACCTACATGAGCAGGAGTCCAAAATAATATTACATTTTTGTTTTGTTCACACAATCTATGATTAACAGCCATAACCTTTTCAATACTCAACAGTGCAGATAATGAATCACTACAAACTATTATTTTATTTATATTAGTATCCTCCACCCATTCTTAAGCTAATAATACAGCACATAATTCTGCTGCATATATACTCAGATAATTAGATGTTCTTTTTGAAATATTAATCTTTAATTCAGGAATCACTACTGCTATACTGGTTGCTTCATTTTTTGGGTCTTTTGAGCTATCAGTATAAATTTGCAAATAATCATTATATTTATTCTGGATTTGATTATAAAATTCTTGGCAAATATCTGTAACATTATTTGATAATGATCTGTCTATATTAATATAGTTACAAGTCCATGTAGGTCTCAAAGGCCACACAATACTTTTGGACTAAATTCTCTGTTATATACATTAAATGTTTTGCTCTGTCATCCCCAACCCACCCAAAACTATTAATTTGCTCCTTTCCTCTTCCCCAAAAATTTTCTAATACTTTCTTAACTGGATGATCTTCATTATGTCCTTTTAAATGTATCCAATAATTAACCATTATCTGTTGTCTTATGATACATAATGGCATTTCTCTTGATTCTGTAAAGCACATACTGGAGTTGATTTAACTGCCCCTAATCTTGGGTAGGCTGAACGTGTCCTCCCATTAAAACTCCCAGCTAACAGAGCAGCCTGGTTTATGCGGGGCTGTGGGTGAGGCCGCCCGCCTGCCACTTCTCTGCAGACCTCAGGATTGGTTGCGCGGAGCTCCTCATCACTGACGATCATGGAGGATTATTAGCCGTGCCGAGCGTTTCATACTTCTAAGGTAAGCTAAAAAAGACGTTATCTCTGACTTTTTATGAAGGTCTTGGTCTGGCGAGGCAGCGAAACGTAGTCTCGGTGAAGCGGAAAGGTTCGCCTTAACAAGCCAGAGAAGTTGTCAACTTTTTGAAAGCAGCTGGGAGTAATTCCAGCAGTGATGGCGAGTCAGTGGGGCTTGTTTATTTCAGACTGAAAAACTCTGAGGTCACTTTTAGACAGTTAAAGAAACCTTTAGAGTTATCTAGCTTGTCGTTGCTTTTATCGCACATAAATATTGTCTGCATAAAGATTACGGTCCTATTTAAACTCCATGATTGTTCGGAACGACGTGGCTGGACTAAGGCATGTGTTTTGAATTGCCATGTAAGCGTCAGACTCGGCTGCAGTGTTTTGACATTTTATCGTTCTGGTTGGTGTATATATATTAAAAACCGCCCGTGGGATAAATCGCCTTGGAATGCTTTAAAATGTAATACATGAAAGTTGCATTGTTTGTCCACAATCTCCGAGACAAAATGCTCCTTTAGCTGTGAAAATCGTTCTGCAATCATGTCCAGTTCTGTAATCATGAAATTTATGAAGTTGCTTAGCAATCATCACATGCTAAGACATTATTAATGGATGCAGCACAATGATTGCTCATCAGCTGCTCACAGCATTGCATAAAAAGTAGGTTATAAAATACTTAAATGAGCTTTTCTTGAGTCTGTAGTTTGATTTCTGCATTTGGGTCAGCGCCCCCTACTTTGCAGAACATTTGTTCCACTCAGTGATTTGCACTGAGGTTCAAGACTGGTGAGACACAGACTCGATGTACAAATCCTACATAGAAGGTGTAGCTTTATTTTGACCTTAACTAATTAAATATTTTAATTATGCTTTAATCAATTCAACAATGGAAAGAAACACAAAACAATATTTAATATAAAGGCAAGGCAACTTTATTTATATAGCACCTTTCAGCCAAAGACAATTCAAAGTGCTTGTACAAAAAAGCTAAAAACAACATACAAGAAGATAATAATAATAAAATTAAATTAAAAATCAAACGAATTAAAAATAAACAAAATAAACATTACAATTTTGAATATAGTTTTCAAAAAACAATAATTTAAGAATAGGCAACGTCAAATAAGAAGGTTTTTAACCTTGTTTTAAATAAACTCAAGGTAGGGGCAGTCTTGCAGTGAGCAGGAAGCTTATTCCAGAGTGTTGGAGCATAAAAACTAAAAGCTGCTTCACCATGTTTAGTTCTGACTCTCGGAATAGTTAGAAGGTTTGATTCTGATGATCTTAAAGGTCTGAGTGGTATATAGGGTTGAAGAAGATCAGAAATGTAGTCTGGGTTTCTATTATGAAGTGCTTTGTAAACCATTAAGGAGATTTTAAATTCTATTCTTTGAGCAACAGGCAGCCAGTGCAGGGATCTTAGAACTGGACTGATATGTTGATCTCTTTTTGTTTTAGTTAGGACTCTTGCAGCAGCATTCTGGAGAAGCTGGAGCTGTCTTATTGCTTTTTTGATAATCCAGTAAAAGTTCCATTGCAGTAATCGAGTCTACTAAAAACAAAGCCATGAACTAATTTTTCAGAGTCTTGTGGGGACATGAGTCGTGTAATATTAGCAATATTTTTTTAGATGGTAGTTTGATGTTTTTATGATAGATTTGATGTGGTTATTAAAGTTCAGATCAGGATCCATGATCACCCCCAGATTCTTAGCTTCATCAGAGCATTTTAATCCTGTGGACTGAAGGTGGGTGATTATATTTAATCTATGCTATTTTGGTCCAAGCACTAATATTTCAGTTTTATTTTTATTTAGTTGGAGAAAATTTTGGCCCATCCAGACATTAATCTGCTCAATACATTTAGTGAGTATTTGAACCTGACTGTAATCTCCTGGAGAAAGACTGATGTATAGCTGTGTGCCATCGGCATAATTGTGGTATTCTATCTTATTATTTCGTATAATTTCAATTAATGGAAGCATATAGATATTAAAAAGAAGCAGCCCCAGAATGGAACCTTGGGGAACTCCATATGTAATTTTATTCAGTTTGGATTTAAAATTGCCTATGGACACACAAAAGATTCTATTGGACAAGTAAGATTTAAGCCAGCTGAGTACTGTACCAGAAATGCCAACCCAATTTTGTAACCGGGATAATAAAATATCATGATCGACTGTGTCGAATGCAGCACTCAATTCAAGCAAAACTAATATTGACATTTTATTATGGTCAGTGTTTAGACGGAGGTCATTGACTATTTTCACAAGAGAAGTTTCAGTGCTGTGATGTTGACGGAAACCTGACTGATGGACATCAAAACAGTTGTTCAGGGCCAGAAAGCCATTTATCTGCTGAAAAACAATTTTTTCTAGTATTTTAGACAAAAATGGTAAGTTTGATATTGGTCGATAATTGCTTAAAATTGATGAGTCTAGATTATGCTTTTTGAGAAGTGGTTTAACTACCACAGTCTTTAGAGCCTGAGGAAAGACTCCAGAGGAGAGTGACTTGTTAATTATTTGTTAAAGGTCCGGAGCCAAAACCTCTGAGACCTTTAAGGATAAACTGGTGGGTATGATGTCAAGGGAACAGGTGGATGATTTCATACGATGTAAAGTGTAACTCAAATCCTTATGAGTGATCAGGTTAAAGTGAGTCATCATAGGTAAATTCTGTTTAGGGGAAAACATAGTTAATTGTTTCCAAACAGCAGACACAGAGGAGTTTATTGTTTCCCTTATTTTCACAGTTTTATTTATAAAAATGGTGACAAATTTGTCACAGGCCTCAGAGGAGAAAAATTCACGGTTAACAGAAGAAGGTGGAGTTGTTGATAGAGGTAGAAATGACATTTGAAAAAAAACTCTGTCTTGCATTTCTTAGTTCAGAATTAAACATTTTGAGTTTATCTTTGTAGATATTTAAATGGGTTTGTAGTTTTACGCCACCGACGTTCTGCTCTCTGGCACACTTTTTCCCTATTCTAACCGACTCAAAATTTCTCCAAGGTGGTTTACATTTCCCAGATATTACTTTTGTAGTAACAGGAGCAATGGTGTCAATAACCTTCTCAATTTTAAAAATAAAATTGTCTATTAGATCACTCAAAGATGCGCAGGAGTGTATAGCAGTTGAAGAAAAAGCCTGAATATATTGATCCGCAGTAGTTTCCGTAATGCATCTTATTGAAAGTACTTGTGTATAGTTGTCTTTTTGTGCAGGGAGAAAGCTGTCCCAAAAAATACAAAAGTGATCTGAAAATGTTACATCAAGCACTACAATTTTAGATATAATGAGCCCTTTAGAAATAATAAGGTCCAAAGTGTGTCTATGATTATGTGTGGGTTCCAAGATATGTTGGATCAGTCCGCAGTTATTCAGGATCTGGCATAGCTCTTTACTGCCTCGATCCAGTGGATTGTCGATATGAAAATTAAAATCACCAACAATAAGAACAAAATCCACCAAAATTAGGGACAATAGTTCAGTGAAATCATCAAAGAAGTTTGCACAGAGTTTCGGAGGTCTGTATATTATTCAGCAGCAAGATACGAGTGTACGAGTTTAGTTGCAAGGCAACATATTCAAAAGATAAAAAGTTTACATAGGATATCTGCTTACAAGTAAAGGCAGAATTATACAAAACTGCAACTCCACCTCCTCTTTTGTCGGTTCTGGTCTGGCTTATAAAGCTAAAATTTGGAGGACATGATTCAATAAGAATAGATGAGCTGTTATTTTGATTCAGCCAAGTTTCGGTCAATAATAAAGTCTTGAATTAAAAATTATTTTCCTGCCGAGGATCTGATATTTAATAAAGCTAATTTTAATATGCAGCATGAAGCTTTCAGATTTCTGTTTGGTTTCAACATTGGTTGAAGTGGAATAGATACTAAATTTTGCAATCTAGAGACTTTTTTTGTCTCTGTGTGATTTTACTAATTTTTGTCTGTTATTTATCAAAACTGGTATTATTGAGGGTTCCTCAAAAGTAGAAGTTGATTTCACTGTGTTGAAGTCAGGAGGATGAATCTCACCAACTTGTATATTTCTTGCAGCATTATTCTGTAATCCCTCATTTCTATGAGGGATTACAGAAGAGGAGGTATTCCTAAAAACAGGCTGTGTTGATGCACATAGTCGATTTTGATAGCTTAAAGTCATGGAAATACAGTAACGCAAATTAGTTTTTAGTATCCTGCTACCATTGTTGTTGAGATGAACTCCATCCCTTGTAAAGAGGTACTCATGATCCCAGAATAAGTTAAAATTATCAATAAAAAAAAAAATATCCAGAGTTTTACATGTAAATTGCAACCAGGTATGTAAGCTGAGGATTCTGCTAAAATGTCCAGAGCCACGACCTAAAGTGGGAATGGGCCCAGAAATAAAAACAGTTTGATCACAAGTCTCTAAAAAACCCAAAAGTTTCCTAAAATCATCTTTAGTTTTTTCTGATTGTTGCAGGAGTGTATCATTAGTTGCAACATGAAGAACAATCCTTTTTATAGAGGAGGGCAAGGATGGGTATATTTCCTGGAGTTTATTTAGGATGATCAAAGCTGTGGCACCGGATATACAGTGAGTAATTGCATTAAAATATCGTACTTTCCTGATTATGGAATCACTGATGATCAGCGTTGCGGGTGGAAACAGTGGTCTGGGAGATTTTCCCTCATCGTGGTGGTTGTGAGCGTCAGGAAGGACCAAAACCTCCTCTCTCAAACGACGAGAACACGAATCTCCATCCGGGATTATCTTCTGCGGACTATTAGCCATTCGTGGGGTAGAACCGGTTGTTTTCGCAGGAGGAGCGGGGTTCTTTTCGCAGTTTCGTTTTACGGCTTCGCTCACCAACTTGTGGCGTGAAGATGAAGCTGGCCCCCGAATCAATTGTCGATTCTGATTATCCAGAGGAGATAGGTCAGTTGCAGGTAGAATTCCATCTGAAGAGGAGAGCGGTGCCGGCCCAGATGAGATTGAGGCTGCAGCAGAGAAATCACTTCTCTTTCCTAGGGACATATGACCAAAAATGACATCAGTCTGCTCCTGCAGGCCTGATTTGGGAGTTTTTGCAGATTCTTTATTTGCAAACATTCCGAGCAGAACTTTTTAGTTCCTGTCTGCTGTTCGGCAAATACTGAAATTGCTCGTAAGTTTGAAGTGGATGTGATTATGACAATGACCAATCCGACAGTGGAAGGGACCTATCAGGACTTCCTGGAATTTCTTATGAAATAGGAAAAGTCCTGTCCAGAAGGCATAGTGTCTTTGCTCCTGTCACCTTATGGCCTGTTGATAGAGTATCTGATCACAGCTGAGGAAAGTGGCACTTACCACGTTTCAAGTAATGGTGTAACACTTGCATTTAGTTGGACTTGAAGATGCACAGAGATTGAAAGTTTTACCAGAAAGTCACCTCTGTTACAATGCGGTTTGGAGTTCCCCTGTATCAGAATCTGTTTACAAGAAAGTATCTTGTTATTTAGAGCATCCGAAACATTGTTCAGGTTTTAATGGCTTCGAAGCCACATGATTTGCATTAATACTTAAAAAAAAAAAATCTTTTCTTTGCTGGTCACCAAAAGCAACACATTGAGCAAAACAGAAGACAGACAGCCAACAAACAGTAGATTTGAAAAATGGAATATGTTGAGTTTCTTTGACAGATCTAGATAATTCCAGAGTTGGTCCTTAGGGGCTGGTATCTTGCATGTTTTAGTTCTCTTCCCAGTGGTAGTTAGTGCCTCCTCAGCATGTTGATGTTCTACGGAAACCTGGGTTGGTATCCTGCATCTTTGAGATTGTGTCCACTGTCACTCACCTGAGTGAAATGGTTTTGATTTGCAACAGGAATTAAAGAATACAATTAGAAGTCTGATATGTAATTGCGGAGTTCTTTCCAGAATTACCCCCAGTTCAATGATCAGGATGGATTGTGTTGCCTTTAGTCAGAGATGTGACTGGAGTTTCAGACTTGGATCCACATTGCACTTGAGTTGCAAAAGCAAACACCTTAGATTTAACAGGCTGTTTTCACACCTGATACTCCAGTAAACTTGGTTTTATTTGGAACTAAAGTTGCAACATTTTGCTACATTTTCAGATGGTGGTGTTTACTTTCACACTGCTTGATGTCAAACAAACCAAGCCATTTGAAAAACCCATTCCTCTCCTCACCTTTGGGGGTGCTGCACCAAGAACTACTAAAGGAAATGAGACAAAACCTCTGAGAAAGATATAAGAACAACTACTTATTGACAAATGTGAAAAAATGAAGAGGTGTGAGATTTTAGCAGTTCTAGGATTTCTCTTTTATCTTTGATAATAATCCACAAGCAAATTCTCCTGCTAGCATGTTTGTTTTGGATGTATTTACCTTGAATGCCCTGTGGATTAGTCTGCGTCCTGCTTTTGGAGAGATTCCCATATATGCATTCAAACAGAGCAAGAGTTTACTTCAACTAAACCACTTAGTCTTTAGACAGTTACACAGTGAACTCTTTGTTCTACGTCCGAGTTTGATTGCGCATTCATTCTTCCCCAAACAAACCAGACTTTGTAACCAGACGAATTAGTCAGCAGATGAAACGGGGCTAGTGTGAATTCACCTTTAGTTGCTCTAAAAATTGATTCCTCTGATTTTTTTATGAAGCAAAGGACCATTGTGTACCATGGGTTAAGTGGTTCAGTCTGCTAGGAGTGCACAATCTATTGCAAATATAGTGTTATTGGACATAATTTTCTAGGATTTTAAAAAAGTATTTATGCTGTTTGCGCCAATAATATATGTGGTGACATGTTTATTACTGCATTAAAAATGTTTTAGAAACTACAAAATGTGCAGGTGATCATTTCATCAAGAAACTAAGTTTCTTGAAGGCCAAAACAAGAGATGTTGACTAAAGGTAACTTTTAGTTGTAGAGATAGAAATGATGCATTTGCTCAGCATTTACACGGATGACGTTCAGCTGATTCTGCAATGCTAATTTAAAGTATGTAGTCATACACTGACACATTATGGAGCCACCTACTTCTGGCCTTTGTGGCTGAGCTGATTTTGTAATTCTGGTTTGCTATTTCAAGCAGACATCTTTCCTCCTTAACCCAATCACAAAAATAACATTCTTATTAAGTTGCTTATGTTCTTCTGTATTCACCCTGAGAACTCAAACAGAAGTTTCTTGGGGCCAACACCAGGTTTAACTGGGGTCCTAGTTTCAGCCTACTAAAAGAAGTTTACACCAGTTCATCAAAGTATGACTTGATCTCATCGAGCTGTGATTGATAAACAGTCTACTTGCACATTTTGTAGTTAGTTTATTTGGAATTAAGATTGTTCCTACATTGGCTCAGTGAGAACTTTGGGCATATAAAGTCATTCCAGGTATTTCACCAGGATAGTTTGTGGTAGGGTTTCATCAGTCATGTTTTGTTTGTTACATAGTAGTTTTGAAAAGCCTTATGGATGAGATCATGCAGCTTCTTTAACTCAAATGCTTGCTCATGCAATTAGTTGAGCTTGTTGTGGGTTTAAGGGGGCATTCACACCATCCCTGTTTAGTCCACTTAAATCCAACTCTAGTTTGTTTGCTGAGGTGTGAATGCACTATCAAACTCTGATGCAGACCAAAAAAGCAAACTGTGGTAGCCCTCAGCCTCTATTCGGTTGACGTGAACTCTGGTGTGGTTCAAATGAATATGCATTCCTTTTTTGCTAAAATTTCCTGAAAAAGAAATGTGTTCAGTGCATACCTGTCAAGTCTCCCATTTTGTCCGGGAAACTACTTTTTTTTTACGTCCCTTTCCCGACGTGCTCCAGCATTATTTTCCTGTAAATATCCCGTATTGTGCTGCCCACTAGTTCTGTCCAACCCTCAGCTCATGTTGGTCTCTTCAACCCACACCGACAGTAGCACCAGATGGTGACATTTCCCATATTCTCAAGCCCAACCAAAACTTGACAGATATGGTTCAGTATCGTCTTCAGAGGTTTTTGTATCTTTTCCTTCAGTGGCTCTTGGTGCAGCGCCCCCACAGGTTTTTTTAAACGGTTTGGTTAATTTGACACGGTGCAGTGTGAACCACACCAAATGAAAATGTAACAAATGTTACAATTTTTGTCCCCAGTTGAACCAAGTCTACCAGACTATTAGTTGTGAAAGCAGGTTACGGTCTTGGTGTGTCACTGTGGGACGATCCCAGCACTTGTTGGGATGTCTTGGAGTCTGGGTTTCAGTAATGTTTTATTTAAAGTTAACTTTTAAGAGCTTCTCACTGCTATATGGAGAGTAGATCCAACATGAGCTCCATCAGTGTTTTGGATTACACTTTGACTTGTGGTCTGTAAACATTCTCATAGCTGCTCAGTGTGTGTCAGTAGTGGTAGAAACAAATTATGTTGTGGAGCTCAGTTTCCTGTATGAAACATGTGAGCTCTGCATCACTCCGTCCATCCTACAGCAACACTCATGATCACGTGCATTATGTATTTTTAGTGTTTCCTTGAATAATTTGTATTTACAATCTTATTCTGTTAGCTTATCTGTGTAGAGTTGACAGGGCAGCTGAAGAGAGAATGAATATTTAAATCTTCCTCATCTGTTCCGGCCAAAAATTCTAATTCAGGCTTCGAACAGTGAGCTAGAAAACTGGTACCAAGAGGACTCTTCCACCATCTTGTCACCGACGAGATGTGACCTCTTGTAAAGGCCATTATTTAAGGCCATCGGTACCGGCGATTATTGTGGGGAACGTGAGGTCTTTGGGAAATAGGACAGACGAACTCACGGTGCTGGTTAGGACCCAGAAGGAGTACTGGGAGTGCAGTATCTTCTGCTTCACGGAAACCTGGCTGCACTCGCTTATTCCAGAATACAGCGTGGAGGTCCCTGGATTTTCCTTGGTGCGGGGGACAGGGACTTTTCCAAGAGTCGGAAGAAGAGGGGTGGCGGGATTGCACTTTATGTGAGTGAGAGGTGGTGTAATCCCGGTCATGTTAACGTGAAGGAACAGATTTGTAGCCCGGACATCGAACTTCTGGCTGTGGGAATGCGGCCGTGCTATTTACCAAGGGAGTTTACGTCCGCCTAGGCCTGTCACGATAAACGATAAATCAATTAATCGTACGATAAATTAAAACTATCGACGTCATTTCAATTATCGGCATTATCGTCTCTTCCATCCTTTTTCTCTTTCTGTTGATGACACCGAATGAAAAAAGGCTCAACTCCGGTGCTCTCCACTGACCCTCCTTCCTCATTTCCTTAGTGTAATGCCCAGCGCACACCACACGATCCGGCCGATTGTCGGCCCATTTTCAAAACCTGACAGACCACACATTAGCCGACAGTAATCCTAGGTATAACGGTTCGATCGGGTTCTTTCCTGCCGTGTGGTGTCCAACAATGGGAACAAAATAATGGCTACAAGTCCAGTGAACTAATTTTAAAACCAGGTATTAATCAATGCTTTACTACAATCTACCTGCAATGCATGTGGCTGGTGTCAGTGTAAAGTCCTGACTGAATGAAAATCATTAGAACCTATTTAGGTCACGTTAACGAAGAACAGCTGAAAAGTTACTGGGTTTATCAACTGCGGTAGCAATTTCGCTCCAACTCCTCCCCTTGTCATTTCTATATTCTTTGCATGTTGAATAAACATTAATGTTGTTTCCACATATCATCTCCAATGTCCGCTGGACTTCGGGTTGCGCCGTGTCAGCTGTTTGGGATTCCGGTCCGTAATTTCCCCTCAGAAAGCCCAGAGGAGAATCCCTGCTTTTTGATTGGCTACCTACCTGTCACATTCAACAGGATGCCTTAACTCTCCCAGTCGGGGAAAACCCCTGATTTGGATCGGAGCGGCAACGACGATCTACCGTAACACACCACACAATCTTAGAAAGACCAACGTTCTAAGATTGTTGTAAGGGGAAAAAAGGAGCAAAACATCGTGTAGTGTGAACTATTGCATCAGGTAGTCGATGTGCCCATTTTCTCTATTTAAATCTAATTATTACTGAAGGGCAACATAATATACAGACTTCATAATCTGCCCTCTTTTGGTTGAATGCAGTATTTATTTCCACTTTGGCTTTGTTTAGTTTTTATCAAGTACATTTTTTGTTAATGGAGACTGAGAATCCATTTTGTTTTTGGTTGTTTTGTTTATTTTGTTTATCAGCTCCAGTGTTAAATATTATTGGGGCCTGCCATGCAAAGCAATGGCAGGAACCTATTGCTATTGTCGGAGAAAGTGTTTCTTTATTCTTTATTTTTCTTCCGTAACCGTTAATGCGGCTCATACCGCTGGGTGCACACCTACAAATGAGGTATCAAAACCTGCAGAAAATTCACGCCATTCCAGCTATTACTTCTGGTGGGATTTGGGCTTAACGTCGCGACATAATTCGCAAAAAACTACGAAAAAAACCCCATTATAAGTCAATGGGAAAAATCCTAGAAATACCCTATTTTTGAGGATTTTCTGTGTCGTCACAAATTCACCTAGAAATGCCATTCAAATTTCATTTTGTAGATACGTCTGTGATCTCTTCGAAAGTGAAGACGGCTCGTCGATACCAGTTACGGTTTGTCCACAATTTGCCTCTAAGCGACCCAAAGTTTCTCATTTTTCCTAAAGTTAGAGTGCGTCTCTGGCTGCTTAGAGTGAGAGATGAAGACAACTTTTTCAGCCCAAATCATTTTTGAAATCGCCATCACGCCCACAAATATCGCACGATTAGTATCACAATCGGTCCTGACATTGATACGCCTGTCTGCTCCGGTAAAATGTTTTCGAAATTTATCTAGACCGTACGGTTTTCTGTCACGGTGCTTCAGAGCAAAGTCATGCGACAGGATTTTCTGAGGCTGTCTGAGGCTCTCTCCCATGTATTTGAATAGAATTTCAGATCTGGGCACAACATTTCTTTCTCTCATCACTGTAAATGCTCTGAGTGAGGTACAGATATGAATCTCGGGACTATCGCAGAAGACACATAGGCCTCTCATACGCTCGAAACGCTTTTCGAATATGTATTACAGTTCCCGAACAAGAAGGATTTGTTTCCAATGCTTTTTTTCAGTAAACCGTGTTGGCTCAAACACACAATTGTGTGTTTGAGCATGTATGACTCACAGCTCACACCTGCTGAGACCATTATTTACCATGGCAACGGAACTCAAGAGGCTGTTGGCTGCTGATTTGGACTACAAATACGCATCGCTGTAGTTCTATCTATCCTCAGTTGAAACAGATCAGGACTGAGAACTGGCCTTTAGAACTACCCGCTGCTATGGGCTGTATATAACTGATTTAACTCAGTAACTGTTACACATGGGATTATTTTGGAACTTTAAAATTAAGCATACTGAAAATTTCAAAATAAAAGCCTTGACTATTTTACATGACGTAATTGCTCTTTTTGGCCGTATATGACTTTTTCATCCAAAGCAATGTTACACATGGGATTAGTTCGGAACTTTAAAATGGAGCATAATAATAATTTCAAAATAAAAGCCTTGAATATTTTTACATCAGGTAATTGCTGTTTTTGGCTTTATGTGACTTTTTCATCCAAAGCACTGTTACACATGGGATTAGTTTGGAACTTTAAAATTAAGCATACTGAAAATTTCAAAATAAAAGCCTTGAATATTTTACATGACGTAATTGCTTTTTTTGGCCGTATATGACTTTTTCATCCAAAGCACTGTTACACATGGGATTAGTTCGGAACTTTAAAATGGAGCATACTGAAAATTTCAAAATAAAAGCCTTGAATATTTTTACATCAGCTACTTGTGTTTTGAGCATTATATAACTATTTTAACCCAAGGACTATTACGCATGGGATTAGTTTGGCCCTTTGAAATGAAGTTTAACAAAACTTCCAAAATAAAAGCCTTGACAACATTTTAAATCGTACTGAATGGTGCACGTCCGCCTCGCTTAACGTTCTTGTGGTTCTCCGCGTGCCACTGATTACGTTGCGGCGTTCTTTAGCGTCGACGCCAATTTGTGGCGTGACGACGCCGGGCCCAAGCCCGACGGGCGCGCCTTGGCAGGCCCCGGCTAAATTTCTTCAGAAATTTTGTTTTTCTAGTTTTGAAAATAAAGTGTATCTATCTTTGGCAGGAAATCACATGCATTATTACGTCATTTCCATTACATCAGTGTAAAAAGCTCTTCAAACAATATTATTGTTTATCGCAATAATTTTTTGAGACAATTAATCGTTCAGCAGAATTTGCTATGGTGACAGGCCTACGTCCGCCATTTTGATCGCTGTTTACATTCCCCCATCAGCTGATGCAGCGGTGGCCTCTGACGTCATCAGCCCTGACACAGCCAAACTCCAGACTCAACACACCGGACGTTGTTATTGTGTCTTGTCTCTTGTCTTGTCTCTATGCTGTAACTGCAAAGTAATTTCCCTGCTGGGATGAATAAAGTACTTCTATTCTATTCTATTATGAGGCTGGACAATTGTTTCTGCAGTTGATTTAGCAGAAAACTTTATATACTGTATATTGTTGACGTATTTTGCCAGATTTGAATTATTGTGTGGAAGTTTGGGAAATGCAAACAAGTTCTCACATTCGATACTCTTTGTCAGACAACCATCGTAAGTTCCTTGATGTGTGGGGTCCTTTCAATAGATACATACAAAATAATGGGCTAAAATGACTATGGTACTCATTTATTTTTCTTTATTTATTATTATTATTATTATTATTATTACTGTAATTATAATTTATTGCTTTCATCTTTCATCCATGATCAGTTACCCATCAGCCCTGCTCATTTTAAAATACTGGGGGTTTTATCATTTCTTTCAGGTCACTCTTCAGCTGAATATAGCTTGCATGTGAATTTTGGTTGGAGTTTACTGTATTGACAGTGTGAAATGCTGATACTGCAGTTGATTGCAGCATGATGTAATAGGCAAACAGGGAAAAAAAAACCCGCATTTCAGAAAAAGTTAAAATAAGCACTTATGTAGTGAAGGATGCTTTGTACAACGTCTACATCTGCAGACTCTGATCCAGTTGTTTCATGACTCATGATGTTGTATCATATTGGATCAAAATGTCAAAGTCACTTTGTCCAGTAAATTTATCTTCTTGCCTTCCACTGTTCAAATTGGTTACAAAACCATTCCAGATTGGAGCATTTAGGTGCATCTTCCTCTACCTGCAGTGTTTCTGAAAGCCTTTGTAGCTTCACGTGATAAAACACATTAAGTGTGAGAAGGACCTCTGTGAAGGCCTGGTGTTGTTTTTCTTCAGTGCATTAGCCAGTGGCAGCATGGGGAACACTGGTCTTTTTATAACTACATTACCAGCTCCTGCATTTTTTCCCCCTCAACAAATACCAGATTCTGGTAAAGAAAAACAGCTGTGGGCGGCGGAGAAAGCCAAAGTGTCTCTTCTGTGTTGCTAGAGTTGGCTGCTAATACGGAGCAGCAGGCAGTGGACTGAAACGAAGACGACAGTGTTTTGGCAGATTGCCTCGGACTGTACGTTGCAAAGCAGGAAGTGTAACACTGAGAGTACAGGAAGTGACTGATACGGAGCTGTGCTCCCCTTTTTTTGTCCAGCAGTATTATAGAGTTTAAGCCGTTGACTTTCTGACAGAACCTATTCTTTCTCTCTGGTGAAATAAGGAATGATAAATACAGAGCATCCAGATAGACTTAGGACCTGTGAAGTATTCAACATGGAGGACAACTGAAGCACCGAGCTAATATACGGTCAATGTGGAGGGAATTTCAGAGGGAAAACATGGGAAGTGGTGATGACAACAAAGTCAGAGCAGAAACGGTGACATAATGTAACTGAAGAGCTGCTGTGGGTCATTGGAAGAGCTTTTTTCTCAAACATTTGAAACAAATGTTTACATGTTTTGAGATGCCAAAATGTGGATAAAAATTAAAAACTGATGAATAATGTTGCTGGTTACACATTTAAAGTGCTTGTTTGTTTTGTGTCTGTTTTTTGTGGACCACAGATTGATGTTTTTGTCTGAAAATTGAAAATTTTAGGAGCAAAGTTGCCAACTTGGTAACAGTGTGGTGACTATTGTGTGCATGTGCAGATGAAAAAAAACTAAGTTAAATGTGACTGATTTATCAGTGCACCTCTATAAAGTACATACATTTTATATAGAGTTATGTGAACATACTTTCATGAGTAATAGCAATCTCAAGCTAACTTGAAGTTATATAGTGAGAATTGTGTGCTGCATGTCTCATATGGGCTCCAAAATAAAAAAAACCCTAAAAATTATATGACTGCATAAATAAATTATACATAGTAAAAGAAAATAAGTTAATAACATGACAAAATGAGAACTTACTTTCAAAGTGGACTATGACAAAGTAATATAATTTCTTTTATGAGTATATTGTTTTCATGATTGTTTGGAGACCAATCTGGAAATGAATGCTGAATAACTGCACAGTCCTTTCTCTAAGTTATTTTAAACATGTTTTTAAACCGATGAAAGCAACAAATCAACACGAGTAAAAAGGTTTTTACCTTATTCATTTCTATATTTGTTGTTGATACATTGGCCCCATTTCCTTAATGTTTGAGAGATTGGAGATTACATTTTTCCACATTTTGTTGTTAGTCTGTAATACAGAATGGATGAAAATCTATTTTTCCCTCGTAATTTTACATTCAGCTCCCGACAGGTTCTCATTGAGTTGCTTCTCCAGGTTTTCAGAAAGCCAGACCTGATCCAATCGTTGACAGTGCAGGTCACAACACAAACAAGCATAAAATCTTGGGAGTTGAAAACATGAGGCATTATAAACCTTCTTGGACTTATTGATGCTCCTGTTAATACACAGTTGTGTGTTAACAGTGACATAATGTCCTATATATCTTATATATAGGATTTTACAGAGAGAGAGCATGCTGAATGTTACATTCAGCATGTTTTTATTTCTGTAAATTTTAATAAGGCTTGAAAACCTAAGATTTATTTAATCAATTTCAAATATTACACAAAACCAACGAAAATAGTTTGGTATTTCAGCAATGTTGTGCCGAAATGTGCTGACTTGACAGTTGTGCAGTAGATGGTTAATCCACAAAACCCCAATGTTAGAAAAAGCTGGCTGTTTATTGAATTAAGTCCATAGTTATAAATAGAAAGTTGAGTGGAAGGAAAGTGTTGCAGAAAACTGTTAATTGGTTGGATTGCAGTAATAAATTTTATTTTAATTTGCTAAGATGTACCTTTTAGTTTAATCACAACTGTGTCTCACTTTCATATATGATTTGTTTGGCACTTAAAGTGTCTTTAGTTTTGAAACATCAATTTTTTGTGCCTTTGTAGCCAGATCTACAAAACTGTAGTTATAATTTCTATTTAAAATTCAATTACACACGTATCTACTAAAGAACAATGGTTCCCATGTACATTATTAATTTTGACTGAGATATTTTCAACTTTTTTTTTTTTATCAAGTATGTTCTGTTTTTACATCAGGCCCTTTTTTAGTTTGTTTTTTTTTCTAAACTCTTGTTTTAATCTTCAGCCTCTAGTAAGCACGCCTCCCCCTCCAACAGGCAGGGAACTGAAAAAGAGGAAGTGGTGCTCAGCATATATAAAGTGGCTGCTGAAGTGACAGTTCTCTCAAACTGTATGCTGTGAGATTAGAGAAAGAGGAATCAGGAAATTCTGCAACTCAAAGTGTCATTCTAAAACTTGTTTGATTCAGCTAACTTTTGCCTCTTTCCGTTTTCAGCTGCATATGGCTGCTGTTCACCTTTTGCCTTTTTCTGTGGAATGAACTGAGGTGCTTCTTCTACTGTCTTCTGAACATACTGGTTATTCTTCTATGGACTCAGATTGAGTAAGTCACCTTAATTTCCTTCCATTGTCGCATGTTCAATCATTTGTAAATGCAAAAACAAGTTTGCAAACAGGGCAGCTATTTTTTCTGTAACTCATGCCCAACTGTGTGTTGCAGTAGTGTGAAGAGCTGAGCTCAGGTCTGCCCTCCAAGAGTTACCAAGCATTATCGCTCCAGTCTGGTACTTGGAGAGTTGTGTTGACATAATTTGAACTGCAGGTTCAGTTTCAGTCTAATAATGGAGCTTTCATTTAAAAGCCAAATCTCTGTGCTGTGAGAAGGAGCTATTTAAGAGGGGCCGTCCCAAAAGACAGGCCTGCAGAAGTCATTCAGCAGGAACAAGTGAAGTTAAACAAAATTCACATTTTTTTGGTGTATTTTCCACAATAAAATAAAAACAAACTCTGTGACTTTCTCTTTTTCCTCACTTCAGCACGGCCTTCATCAATTGGTTGCTGTGACATTTCACCTTTTTTTTTAGTCTGCCGTTCTTCTAAACCTGTCACAATAAACAATAAATTAATTAACCACATTATAAATTAAAACGATAAATCATAATCATTTCCATGTGGACATCAGTCATTAAAGAGTTGCTTCTCTTTTAATGTTGTAGAAAAGTCGCCGTTTTGGAAAATGCTGCAGCCATTTGACATCCAGTACGAAATAGTTAGCTTGCACTATCTGCCTGTCTAAGCTGAATGATTATTATTTTTTGAACTGCCATTTTGGTTACAGAGATGTAAAATATTTTCCAGTTAGAATTTTAAACATTCTTTTTAGAAAACAAAGTTTGTTTGGTCTGTCAGAGGGTGTATTTGCATATACAGTATATGCCATTATGTTAGTATCATTATATCGCTTGTTAAATGAAAATGCTTTAAATGACAATGTTGTCATTTATTTCAACTTCTGGGAACATATATTGTCCAGCAAAAATTATTGTCACAGTCCTAAATTCATCAGTTTAACTTAAATGTTTTCGCCAAGTGAAAAACATTCCAGCTCTTTATCTTTAAATCTGCTAAGTAAAGCTTTAAAGCGATACTTCGTGTTGTTTGATTACCCTGCTGAACAATAAAACTGGAAGCAAAAAAAGGAATACAGGCAAGGCTGCCATTTCCTCTGAGAGCTTTCAGAACAAGTAGCTGTTTTATTGGTGTCATAATGGCTAGTTGCATTTATGTGCACACATGCCATAGGCATCATGTCTGGTTGTATTTGAGAATTGCTTTCATGAGTCATTTTAAGAAGGGAAATGAGGAGTCTTTCTTAACAGCAGGTGTGATATGTGATGTAAACGGATGACAGGGTCCACATGATGTAACCGTTCAGTGCTTGATTTTAAATGTCCAAATACAACTATGGACACCACCCATAAGAAGATTTGTATTAAAAAGCTTAAAGATTAGAGTAACTCAGTAACACGATCTCCAAATTCACATGTCACAATGTTTCTAGAAAGATCCAGTCGCTCTGGGAGTATGGTGTTCAGGACCCTTTGATATGGACAGTTAGATCATGACCTTGAGCCAGAAAGGGCCTTCTCCGGGTCGGGGGCTGTTCTGTCCCAAGTGGAGGAGTTGAAGTATCTCGGGATCTTGTTCACGAATGAGGGAAGAAGGGACTGAGAGATCAACAGACTGATTGGTGCAGCATCTGCAGTGAAGCAGGCGCTGTACCGGTCCATTGTGGTGAAGAGAGAGCTGAGTCAAAAACGAAGCTCTTGATGTACCAGTCGATCTACGTTCCTACCCTCATCTATGGTCATGAGCTTTCGGTCATTACTGAAAGAATGAGGTCGCGGATACAAGTAGCCGAAATGAATTTTTTCCATTGGGTGTCTGGGGTCTCCTTTAGAGATGGGGTGAGAAGCTTGGTCATCCGGGAGGGACTCAGAGTAGAGCCGCTGCTCCTTCACATCGAGAGGAGCCAGTTGAGGTGGCTCGAGCATCTGGTCAGGATGCCTCCTGGACGCCTCCCTGGTGAGGTGTTCTGGGCACATCCCACCGGGAGGAGGCCCAGTGGAAGACCCAGGGCACGCTGGAGAGTCTATGTTTCTCTGTTGGCCTGGGAACGCCTTTGGATTTCCCCAGAGGAGCGGGAACAAGTGGCTGGGGAGAGGGAAGTCTGGGCCTCCATTGTTTGGCTGTTACCGCAGCAACCCGACCCCGAATAAATGGAAGAAGATGAATGAATGGATAGATGGATGGATAGGGTCCAGTCGCTGTCTGCACATTAATTTATCTGCAGAAGGAAGTATAAGATATTATGATTCCCAGATGTGCAGGTGTGTGTTTTATACTTCATATCTAGTTGTCCTGATGATTCTTATTTTAAAGAAAGAATTGAAGTTGTTCTTGAGTTGGGATGTTGTGTTGACACAGTTGGTTAATAAAGGTTTCCCGTTAGGCCTGTTGACAACAATTGACATGCTCTTTGCTAATCGCTAACTATGTTAAAGTTAGCATAGAAAGCATTTTGTAACTTCCTGTAGTGGCTAAACTAAAAGACTATTTCAAAGATTTTAAGGGATCTGGACTCTAGCTTAAAAATGTTACACTTGAACTAATTAAAGTTGAAGTGTGGAATACTGTTATTCTAAACAGGCAACACGGCTTGAGATTCATGAGCCTCTATTATGGACCACTGCCACCAGCAAATGAGTAGAATATGTGGATACTTAAAGATCCCTTCGAAAAACATAACAACTGCTTATTTGAATAGTTCAAACCCAAAGTATACCTTAAGAATTATTTCTCACAGTAGAAACTGCCCTAGACTACTTTAGAAGCTAAAGCCTAGACCAGGGGTGCCCAAAATGGGTCCTGGAGGGCAGGCATCCTGCATGTTTTAGTTCTCTCCCAACAACCTTTTCAGCAGGTCAATGTTCTTCTTAGGCCTTCTAATGAGCCATCATTTCATCCAGGTGCGTTAAACCAGGGAGAGAACTAAAACATGCAGGATGTCGGCCCTCCAAGACCCACTTTGGGCACCCCTGGCCTACACTCTTTCTTATTTCCTCTCTTGAAGGTTCAGCCAATCAGTGCTAAAAAAATGAATGGTGCTCCTGGATTGGCTGCTTTGCAAATACCAGCCAATAGCATTTCAACTAGCTTTGCTATTTGTGCTTCCTGAATTGGATTTTCTTTCAAATATTTTATATAAAGCGGAAAACCAATAGTTTGATTATTCTGTGAAGAATCTGAAGTCACATTCTTCAGGTGAAAGTGCCAAAATGAAACTGGAAATTGGTAGTTATTTAAGAACTATCAATTTCAAATATTTTGAATTCATTATAGATTTAATTCAAAGTTTGTCATTTGTTAATTTATTTGCGGAAACAAAAAAAAATGGGATCATTAGTTATTCCAAAATCCTTACTAATATCTCATCTTGCTCTCAGGAACTCATAATGATATATCATCTGATTTGAGTTCAAGGTTTAATTTCATCTTGGATCAGAATTGATCACAATTTCTCTTTTACTTTAATCAATCAAAGTAATTAGTTAGTAGTCTGCTGTTCCACTAAACTTGTATATTTGCAAACTCAGATGCAATCAGTCCCTCTGAAAGCTGACGGGATGACCCAACCCAAAAGTTGTGGGTTTCATACCAGTTTCCTCCTGGCCCAGGAACTAAGACTAGAAAAGCATTCTATAAATTAAGTACAATTCAAGTCAGTATCCATACCCATTGAAGAGTTCTTTTGACTTATTTTACTTTGACATTTCCTTCAAGATGCAAATGAACTTGTGCTACCTTCTGCTTCTGCTTGATATTTTCAATGTATTTTTTTTTCTTTTTTTCGGTTATAATTCTAATGTGTGCAATAGATTTTCGTTCCCTTTTCAGATCTGGTTCTCTTCTTGCATAAGCGTATTGTTGCCTCATAAGAACGTTGCAGTTGAGTCTAACTCAGTACAAGCTTCTAGAAAATCTTATCTGCAAAGAAAAGGACACAGTTCACATTCATTGCTGTGTCTTGTTGGCTATATAGTAGTCAGTTCTGTAGGTTATGCATGCTAGCATAAGAAACTGTTCATCATTACCCTGCTCAATCGAGTACTAAAGTAACAGCAACTGCTGAATGGTAAAACTGAGGTGTGTGTTTAAGCGAGTTCACACACACACACACACGCACACACACACACACACACACACACACACACACACACCACAGGATGTTAGCTTAGCCACTCAGCACAGTTTTTGCACAGCCTCTGACACATTTATCACGTTCCTGAACGGCATTCAGAGCAGATCTACAGTTTCCCAGAATTCACGTTGACAGTCAGTCAGAGCTTTCTGTTTGAACACCAACATGCCTGTTTGGTTTCTGTACAATATTAGTAGAAGTGAACTATAACGAAGGGGTAAGTGAGGTGTGGATCGGTTCATCTTTGGCCTCTGAAGGCATCTGTAGAGGAAGCATGATAAGAGGGTTTTTTTTCTCATTGGCACGCCTTTAAAAATTTCACCAAAATCCTACATCCTGTCACCTGGTTGAGCAGCGATGTGTGTACAAAGTCAGTTTAGCAATGCTAACAGCATCCTGCTGTTAGTAAAAGATAGCAAATTGTATTGGTTGCATTAAGCTGCCATAAAAACAAAGGAATCTGAGGAGAGATCCAACAGTAAAGCATGCTTTTTAATTTAAGACTGTTTCCAAGCTAATTGTCTAAACCTTAGATTTGTTTTTATGCTCAAATCTTTACACTCAATACCCAATCATGACAACGGGAATATACAGTATGTGTTTTGTTAAATATTTGAAAATATGTTGGAGACTGAAATACCATAAGAAATGATGTACAAAAGTATTCACTGTTTTTACTCAACATTTTGTTCATGCACCCTTGGCAGCACTAACAGCCTTCGAGTTTTCTTGAATAATTTCCACAAACCTTTTGTCCATCCCTCTTTGCTGGACCATTTTAAGTTCCATCGGGTTGGGTCAATGCGCAGCCATTTTCAGATCTCTCCAGAGATGTTCAATTTGATTCAAGTCTAGGTTCTAGCTCTGCCACACGGGACATTCCCAGAGTTGCCCTGAATTTCTTCCCTTCTCATCTTGACTTGGCTTTGAGTCGTTCAGCTAAGACAAACCATTGCCACACGTCAGAGTTTACACTTATACACTTAAGATTAATACTTATTTGTATTAATCGCACTTAATTCTTTTGCTTTAGTTATGACAACTTAACTTTTTTGTGTTGAATTAACTAAAAGGTACAAATTTTTAACTTTTTACTTTGACTTTACTTAAAACAATTAAATTCAATGCTGCGTTTGTATCCTATGACTGCATGTCTTCCCTCTCTGTCATTACCCACTCTCCTGTCTAACTACTCTGAGATAAAGGCTGCCTGAGCTAAAAAAAAGTTTTTTAATAAAGATCCTGTATTAGTTTAATACTTTGTTTGAAGTAAACTAAGTAATTTGAGTAAGGCTGACCTAAATTTATCAAGTTAAACCAACTTAATAAATTAAGGTTGGTAAACTTATTTAAATTGCTTACCATCCAACCATCCATTTTCTGTTCACCCTTGTCCCTAATGGGGTCAGGAGGGTTGCTGGTGCCGATCTCCAGCTATGTTCCGGGCGAGAGGCAGGGTTCACCCTGGACAGGTCGCCAGTCTGTCGCAGGGCAACACAGAGACACACAGGACAAACAACCATGCACACACACACACTCACACCTAGGGAGAATTTAGAGAGAGAGACCAATTAACCTGACAGTCATGTTTTTGGACTGTGGGAGGAAGCTGGAGTACCCGGAGAGAACCCACGCATGCACAGGGAGAACATGCAAACTGCATGCAGAAAGGCCCCGGCCGGGAATCGAACCCAGGACCTTCTTGCTGCAAGGCAACAGTGCTACCAACTGCGCCACTGTGCAGCCCTGAATTGCTTACCAATTGAAGCAATTCAATTAAGTTGGTCCAACTATTTTCTTTTTCACTGTAAGAGGTTTTTTTCCTGATGGTTTTGCTATATTGAAAGATGCATCTTAAGGAATGATGCCTGGTTTTCTCTACCCACAATCACAGACATTCATGTCTTTGTGTCAGCAGACCAGAGAATTAGAATTTTCATGGATTTAGCATTCTTCAGTTTCCTTTTGGCAACTTCAGATGAGCCGCTCACTAAGAAACGGCTAACTAAGTCTGTGCAGAGCGAAGCTGGAGTTCTGACAGCGTCCATCAGGTTGTAGGTCTCCTCACCGGCTCCTTCTATGATTGTTCAACTTTAGTCCTAGTTCCAAACTGTTTCCATAGATAATTAAGACCACTTTGCTCATCGGGACATTCAAAGCGGCCAATGTTTCTTTTTCTTTTCCTACCAGTCCCCAGATTGATCCTTTGACTTCATACTTGGTTTGTGCTCAGACTGTTGACTGTGACACTTTGTCTAGACTGGGGTCTGCCTTTCCAAATCCTGCCAAATCAGTATGTGGACTTCAGTTGATGAGTAGAAACATTTCAATTATGACGAGTGGAAACGGGAACCACATGAGCTCAACTTTGAGCTTAAAGGCAAAGACTCTGAATACTGGTGTAGATGTCACTTCTTGGTTATTTTCTTTTTCTTTTTTTAAAACTAAAAGTAATTACATTGTCTTTATGGGGTGTTTTGGTTAGAGTTTTAAGGTAAATTGTGAATTTAATCCATGTTGAGAAATGTCTGTAAAAGAAGTTGGAAAAAGTGAAGAGCTGTGAATATTTTCATGACTAGATGCTGGTTATTTTAATACTTTGCTATGTCATTCTTTTTTTCATGTGGTAAAAAAACTTTATGGACATGAAATGCTGTCACAGTGGGATACTGCTTAAAAATCTGCAAATAGGAGAATTTAGGGTTTTGTTCCACAAATAGATGAATTTGTGAATACTGAACCTCAAACAGCCGAGGATTCACTGTACTGTTACTGTTTTTGTTTTGAGTCAAAACTGTAATATTTTACTTTAAAAAGGTTAAACTGGGATAAGAATTAAAATACATGAGAATAGAGTGGATTACAAACTTTTCACACAAAAAACATAACATTAAATTAATTTGAGACCATTTTATGACCGTTTATCTCTATAATTAATGAGATATATTCATTATTTATAGCTACATGGTGGTTAAATTTACAGGAACACAATGAAAGTAGACTGGGAGTCTGGCAGTAAACTGGGGGTTGAAATTGGCAAAGAAACTAATCCACATTGGAATATTTGTTTTTCTGAAAAAATGTAATGGATGACAACATTTCTACACTGTTTAAGTACATAAATTACACAAACTCTCATTGGTCAGTATGAAAAATCAAAGTTACAAAGTAAACTTCTTTGGTCTGTGTCAGTTGTGGTTTTAATTTACATGATACTTTACCATAAGCAGACTTATTTCATTGTGTGAATAACTTTAATAACTTAATTTAATATTTGGATGAATCTCTGTTGTTTTGCAAAAGGGATTCAGGAAGGAAGTCTTATTATAGCCACTTGTAAATGGAAACATATGTTAACCATATTGTGTGTGTGTCACATGACTGTCTCTTCAAAGGATTCACTGGCTTTATTCTAGTCACATCTTCTCCTCTGCTCCTCTTCCCTCTCTGTCAGAGAAACCATTGTTCATGGTTTACTAATATTAGGCTGCATCTCAGAAAAAGAAGAAGAGAAGTGGTTTATTTCCTTTGGCCATTTCAACACACTGGCCTGTTTTGTATTCTGCAAGTTTCTGCGTTCGCTCAGAACTGCTGCAGAGTTCATCTGCAAATTGCAGTTGCTATTTGACTTCTACACATCTGCTTAAAATGAATAAATGGCAAGTCATTAGCCGTGGAAAATCAGGGAGGAGCTTTCCTCCACAGGATTCTCACCTGAGAGCACGCTGGTAACCGGAGTCCGAGCTGCTGCTGTTTCATGCGTCATTTCATGACTGCTACAGGAAATGAGTTGACATGTCACCCTCAGTATCTGCAGTAAAACTGTGAAAGCCAGTGAGTCATAGTAACACTACTTTTAACTGCAGATTAAAGTCGGGCTGAAAGGCCTCAAGTCTCCATCATTCTCTGATGCTGACCAGTGTTATTCAGTTTAAAATAACAAGTGTAGTATTCCCCTCACAGAACATTAAACCACAGATAAATATGAGCACTTCAGGTGCAATGTTATTACAACGGAAGATGTATATGGTATGTAAAGTGAATCTTGAAGATAAATCTTTTATTATAGTTGTAAAATGTCTCACTGAATTTATTTGGATTCTAACAAAGTAAAGTGTGATATAAGCTGAACTGAATATGATATTAAAGAATCTTAAAATGGCAAAAATAAGTGTAAATGTTGTGGTGGTGATGATACCAGACATGTTATCACTGAGTGACCTTTAGCATTTTGGGTTATGTTATTTATGTTTTGTGTGAAACTCTGACAAAATATTACATATTCATAAGAAGAGCAAGTTTGTAGCACTTGGAGAATATAAATCAAACGATACTGCACTCAACAGTCCTTGCACACACTGTAATTGTCATTATAGTATTTCTGCAGTATATTGTGCAGTGCTACATGGTATAATTAATTTTACTCCAAACAATTCCTTTAAACTAGAAAAACAATAAAATTTGCCTGGAGTATAAATAGTTCCTAGTACTGGCTCATTTTTTGTCGCCACAAAGCTACAAGAAGTGCTAACTTTTAGTTTGGTGATTAGTAAAGCAACTATATTTACCAGAGTGAAAACACTGAAACATAACCGTTATTCTATCAGTAAGATGATTTTTCTTTCAAAAAGTTGGATGCTGCATTGAATATAACTTTTTGTTAAGTTTTTTTGTGGGAAGTCACTGCTGTTCACGGCCACCACCTACACTGAGTGATATTGTTCTAGCGTCTGTTAGCAGAAGTAACAGAAAAATGTTTGAGCTTTCAGCCTTCAACTCTCAAATTTGAATGACATTTTTTTATATATAGAAAATTCACTTTTATAGAGAATGTCTAAAGGGACTGCTTTGGTATTTAGCAAAATGCATTTGGTGGAAATCATTTGGCTCTCGGAGAAAAATTTATTGTCTAACTAGAGCCCTCTAAAATTAATAAATTACTTTTTTTGGCAATTATTTTTAGATCTCTTAATACCTTTGTTGTGAACAGTGGAATCTTATTTTATTTGAATTATTTTTAATGCTGCCAGCTGTAGTTTTTATGGAAAATCTGTGAAACTCAAAATCTGTCAAATGGTCCGAATTTTACAGAAGTCTAATTCCATTTCGGTATTTAAAAAAACAGCAAGCATTGCACCTCTGCTGAGGCATTATGGTGTCACTTATGATACCTGCATGTGGTCAGTATCATGACTTAAAAGATAATGGATTAGAAAATTATGCATTTTTGTAAATTTGGTGTTGAAACAGCTGAATGTTGGCTGAGGTTTCAAAACCATCATTCACAAACCAGCAGAGAAAATTCTAAATCCATCTATTATTGTTTCAACACAATCTAGGACAAACCCATTCCACAAAATAAATCACGTTTTTGTTGATATTTTTTCCTTTTATCTGACCATGAGAAAAGGGTCATTTCCAAAACTCTAGACCAAGGTGCACTGGGGGAAACTCGTCGTTTCACAAAGGCCTCGCTTTCAGTCGCTGCTTCAGAGTCTCTCAAATATAACGAATTTCTATGAGACAACTCTCATAGCACCTCACATCTTCAACAAGAGGTGAGGTGCTTGCAGAGGAAATTGTGTTGTGATTTGCTTGTGGCTTATTAGAATACATGCATGGAAAACTCAAGATTTCTTGATTAAAGTTAAGAAGCAAGCTATTTGCCATGTGCCATCATGCTGGCTAAATTTTTTTATTTTTTTTTTCACATTTTGCTAAAATTATACCACATATTATCTCTTCATCAATGTGTTTCATTAGTGCAGATAACGCTTCTGCTTTTCATTTGCACGAGCATCACAGATTGTCACTTTGTATTTTTAACCATACAAGGGAACCTTTGATGTGCTGCTTGATATTTTTTTGGTTTTTAGAGCCTTGGTTTACAGTATGTGAACTGTTACTGTATGTCTTTTGTGTCTCTGCTCTTAAACAACAATAATCTACTAAATATTGTATATCATAGGGTTTCAGACTATAACGCACATTTATTCTTGGTGAGGAGTTCATGAAATTATACAGACTTCTGATGTTAAATTTAAACTTCGCAGAAATATGAAGAGCATTAACAGCCCTGTTTAGTCCACTTTAATCCAGCCCTAGTTTGTTTCCTGAGAAAGTCTGGTTTGATTGAGGATGCTTAATCAACATCTGATACAGACCAAAAAAGGAAACTGGTTCATCTACAAACCTCGGCCTCAGTTTGAAGTGAACTCTGGTGCAAACGCTAATTGGACAGGAGATCGCTCCAAAAGCAGGAAGCATACTACAGTGCAGGGCATTGTGAGTAAATGCAACCAAAACAAACACAAATCTATCTAGTGGGAGAAATGGCTGTGGGCTTTTGCCAAAGACAAAAGAGAAATCTCCAACCACTAAAATCTCATTTGTTTATGTACAGCAGACATGAGGTTGGGGTCAAAGTTCACCATTGAGCTTTACAGTTAGGCTCTACTTTATCTTTTCTGTCACATAAAATACATTTAGGGCAAGAATTAGATTTTTGTCAACCAAAACTTCTATTTTCTCCTTTTGCTTTAAGAAAGTCTGAATCTCTGTGTTTGACAGGAATTTAGCAGCAACAGAAATGTTTTTTGTTGGTCCAACTGAGCAAGAGCAAGTGAGATTAACGGGAGTAAAATGCTTAAATAAGCTCTCTATTTCATCCAAGTGTCAAGTTTGTTAAAGAGATGGAGTAGGAAGAGGAAAAAAGTAAAGTGCTAAAGAAAAATGTATCAGGAGAAGCAAAACTGAGTAAAAACAAAGAGCAAGAATCAGAAAACGATGTTGCTGCGATGAAGCTATCAACATTATCCTGGCAGCCGGATGGCTGCGGTGCTGCAGGCGCGATGTGACTTCCTGTTTGTTGCTGTATAGAGGAAGTAACAGGCCCCTCGAGGATGGTCTGAAGTGTGAAGCAGATTTGTGAGTATTTTTGTTTGGTGGAGCAAGGTGATTCAAGTGTGAAAATGGATGCATATGCATTAAGCTCTAACATGTGTGTTTATAGCTGAGTTCTTGCTAACTTCACTTTTGTTGTTTTTGGCATTAAATAAAAAGCTGAAGTCAGAGACTTTATCTTTTTATTTGCTTTTGTTCTCTTCAAACTGTCTAAGAAGTAAGTTTTAAAGGTTTGATTTAGAAGTTTAGAATCCAGGCAGAATTGGGATGGAGGAGTAGCTAGCTGGGATTTGTTTGGTCATCTGATTGTGACAGTGATGTTGCACAGGATTGTGGGATATTTTACTGAAGCAGAGCGGCATCATCTGCAGTGTAGTCATTTTTTTAAAGATGTTGAAAGAGTAATAAAGTAACTATATGGGTAAATATAGGTTATCAACCATAGATAAAATATTAATATTGGTTTTGGCCTAGATTTTCATTTATAATTTTATTTTTGTTGCAATAAATGCCAGAACTTATTTTTAGAACATTTTTTTGTCCCCGTCAACCAGCCGTAGTGTGACGGTCTCAGGCTCTTCCAGGACTGAGGAGCAGCAATAGATTTTGTCGGTTGGAGGATTTCTCTTTTGTTTTTGGCTAAACACCAGGAGCCATTTCTCCCCCTAGTGCTAACTTATCGTGTTTGTTTTGGTTGTATTTACCCAGAATCTCCTGTGCTGTACTCCAGTTCCTGCTTCTGGAATGATCTCCGGTACCCTTAGTGTTCACATATGCATTCAAAACGAACCAGAGTTCACTTCAACCAAACCCAGACCAAGATTTTTAGGCAGATCGGTCTTTCTTTTTTTTGATCCGCATCAGAGTTCGATTTGTACGGTGGCCGATAGGTGCAAATGCGCAGCAAAAGAGAAAACATGCAAACAAAAAAGAAGACACCCCCGAATGAAATGCAGCAAACAAAAAGAGAGACGCAAACACCCCCGAATGAAATGCAGCAAACAAAAAGAGAGACGCAAACACCCCCGAATGAAATGCAGCAAATAAAAAGAGAGACGCAAACACCCCCGAATGAAATGCAGCAAACAAAAAGTGTTGAAAACGGAAGTGCTCCAGACCACTAGGGGGAGTCAAAGAAAATAGTATTCATTTCTATGGGACCAGATGCAAGATTCTTCTTCTTCTTGGTATTTATTGGCGGTTGGCAACAAACTTACAGTAGCATTACCGCCACTTACCAGTATGGAGTGTGGTTCGAGATGGTCTATAAACTTTCACTTTCTACCTTTTCCCTCCATTAACTCCTGATTAAACATACCCCCACACATACACACCTGCTTATATTATCCAACTTGCTTATAACTTTATATACCCCTCTTTGATATTCTTTACACATTCACACCCAACTTGCTCTACTCATATCCTATGAAATAGCTTTGTTTTTTTAAGATACCGAATAATTATTTGAATATGTCTACTCCCGAAATCTCTCCTCAAAAATTCTATTAAATTAAACCTTTCTTTAATACCTACACACTCTCTCAGCATGCATCTTCTCTCTTCTTCATACTTACAACACTCTAAAATAACATGCTCTATTGTTTCAGACTTCTCACAATAATCACACTTTCCAGATGCAAGATTCAGAGAGATACCTTTACTTTCTTTCAAATTTCTTTCTCTGAATCTTGCATCTGGTCCCATAGAAATGAATACTATTTTCTTTGACTCCCCCTAGTGGTCTGGAGCACTTCCGTTTTCAACACTTTTTGTTTGCTGCATTTCATTCGGGGGTGTTTGCGTCTCTCTTTTTGTTTGCTGCATTTCATTCGGGGGTGTTTGCGTCTCTCTTTTTGTTTGCTGCATTTCATTCGGGGGTGTTTGCGTCTCTCTTTTTGTTTGCTGCATTTCATTCGGGGGTGTCTTCTTTTTTGTTTGCATGTTTTCTCTTTTGCTGCGCATTTGCACCTGTCGGCCACCGTAGATTTGCATTCACACATACCCAAACAAACCAGACTTTCGAGACAAATTAGAGTTGGATAAATGCGGAATAAAAATGTCTGATGTCAAGTCATCCTAACACAGCTCTGCAAGGAAGAGTGGGCAAAATATAAGACACTAGTTTCCAGCTATCACAGAGCTTGACTTGTTTCAGCAACGGTGACACAACCAGTCAGTAGCTTTAGGGAACAATTACTGTTTCACACAGTCAAGTTGGTTTAAATTGCTCTTTTACTTCATTTAATGAAATCATCATCCATCCATCCATTTTATTACAACCTTATCCCACTGAGGTCAGGAGGGGTTCTGGTGCCCATCTCCCGTTGTCAACAGAGGAGAGGTGGGGTTCACCCTGGACAGGTCGCCAGACCATCGCAGGTGAAATCATCATTTAAAAACTAATTTTCAACAATTTTGGTTATCTTACTGATATTAAAATTAAAGGATGTTAAGCCTTTCAGTGTGACAAAAGACAGAGGGATTAAAACTTTAACATTTGTGGTTTTTGTTAGGAATATGATGTGTTTATTGTTAATATGACATAATTGGCTCATCTAAAGCCCAAGTCCAGAGCAGTTTGTCAGAAACTAAACTGAGAATATTTACAGACTAAATAGAGAGAACCAGGTTTTAGGGAACTTATCCTTCAAGTTCCTGCTCACTTGAACATAATATTACATTGTGTTAGCTCCACTTTTAAACCGTTGGCATTGATTACCTGTGTCGCCTTTTACTTATCCTGAGTAAAGTATTTGCTCACATCTTTTCTCTGAAGTTTCTCCATAAATTTACTAGAAACTAAGAATGAAGCATCTCTAGAAAATTGCATTGCAAACAGTTTTCCAGATGAGAATTAATTCTATCATTTGTTTTTTCATTGGGAGGGTTAAAATTAAACGGTAAAAGTTGAACGAAGATTCTTCTACGTCACATAAATTTAATGCTGGGGTCCACTGTCGTTTACATTCTGTCAGACATTTCCTCTAACATGTTGCTAAAAATCATTTAAGGAACTGAAAGCAACTGTTGTGACTACTGCAGAAAAGTTGTTTTCAGGCTTGAACTCTGAGATGTTGTAAAGAACTTGCAGGTTTCCTCCATACTAGCAGGTCAGTTCAAGTAAAAAAAAAAGTTTAACCAAAAGGAAAATTAAACATTGTCTAACTTGTCATCCTGGTGTTTTTGAAGCGTTGTAGTGGATGGTGATGCTATGGGCAGGAAGGATCTCCAGTAGCAGCCAGTCTTTCAGAAAATTCACTGTGACTGATGACTGTTGCTAAATGACAGACTCATGACAGCCATGGCATGCTAACGGGTCAGACAAATCAGAACTAACATTAATGAGAAACTCTGTAAAACAACAACAACAAAAAAAAAAAAACATCTGCATACTTCACTGTAATAAACCATAAAATAGTGACAGAAAAATCAGTAAATTATAAAACAATTTAAAACTGTTGATTTGATGTGAAGTTTCCGTAAATGAGTTGATCTGATACATGAATTTTGATGCATATCAATAACATCCTCTTAAGTCGTAGTCTCAGTGATTTGCTCACGATTCTACATACAATATTTATAGAACGCCTTCTGCAGCTTTAAAAGTGTTAGGGTCAGACAGATTTATTTTTTAATTACAAGAATAAAGTCATAATATTAATAGAAGAAAGTCACAATATCGGAAGTTGTAAAATTAGAAAAAGTTGTTTTAATGAGAGGAAAGCCTTGATAAAGTTATCAAGATAACTTCTCAAGATGCTCAACATTCCTCATTTTATCTTTTAGTTTTGGTGTGGGAGTTATAAAATTACAACTTCATTCTCATAATATTGTGACTACATTCCAGTAATATGATTTCATATTATTATGGGGCTTTTTTTTTTTCTTGGATTTTCACAAACTTTTGTAATATCAGAACTTTTTTGTCAGACAAATCCATGTACATTTAAAACTTTGTCTTGTACTCTGACTTCATTTTTTGCAATATTATGAGTTTATTCTCATGTTGTTCTGTCTCCATTGCTGTATGAGCAGACCTATTCTCATAATTACATTTTTTTTCTCAGCCTGTCCCTAGTACTGCATCGTAACAACATGCCCATCAGTGTTGAGTGGAAATATTTGAAATGGCTTCAGTTCTTTCAAGTCAGTGACTGACTGTTGCAACCATTTTTCAACCAGCAGCTCTTCAGTGTTCAACAAACAAAAGACTGTCTTCTCTCAGTAATATAGTCTGCTCACATCATTGTTTTCTCAGTCATTTCATTTAAATTATTGTAACCTGAGGAACTGTATGATGGAAAATTGTAGTGGTTTTAAAACCTTGATGCGAGTTCTCACTCACTTCATTCACACTTTACTTTTCAAGCTTTTGAACATGTTTTTTTTCACCAGGTTGATTATTATTAAATTTCTAGATAAATCCAAAGCTAATTCTCCAAATTTTTAGGACTTTAATTGACATGTTAAGTTTACGAAGAACCCCTTTAGCGTTTTTTGTTGATTTGGTTTATTAAAAGGGAAAAAAAAACATTCATCATTACCATTAAACATGAGAGCAAAATGAGAAGTAAGAAATGGAAACTTCCACATATTGTGATGAAGTTGGTTTCTGTTTAAATGCTGACTGATGTTCTGCTGAGTCTGAAGGGATTTCTATGTTCTATCAAATGTTTTCACTTTTTTCTGCACCTTGGAAATAGGTGTCTCAGATTACTCTATAGTCAGGCGGATTTAACTCTAGATTAACTCTAGTTTGAGTGCCTTAAAATTGGACTTGGTGGTGATTTGAATGCAGCGTTTGGTGACAATGTGTGTGTTCTGTGACAGTTTGAGGAATCCAACTCAGATAGAGACCAGCTAAGAGCAGAAGATGCCAGCCCCGCCTCCTCCTCCACCCCCAGGGCCGCCGCCACCTCCCACTCTGGCTCTGGTGAGTCTCTGTTCCTCTCAGATGTCATTTTCAGCAGAGACATCTAGTGGACAAACCCAGTTTATGGCAGAATCAATGTATGGATTGGAACTTCACAGCTGTACCCTGAAGAAATATATTCTCTAAAAAAACTTATAGTTTCAATGTTAAAGCTGGGTTTTTTTTATGTGCAAGGCCATTATTTTAGGAATGTGACGATATCAAGGATTGAATCTGAAAACGGTAAAAATGTGACACATTGAGATTTTTTGTCTTTCTGGTTCCATTTATTTATAATAAAAATTTAACTCAAGAAATCATATTTGATTTAGTTTAAATACACACTGATGTATTCTGTGGGTTTCTATTAACTGGAATTATTATAGCTGATGGACAGAAATCCAAAGTTCAGTTTCTTAAAATATTGGAATATTGAATAAAATAAATTAGAAAATATATATTTTTAATAAACGTATTATATTATGTTTGACACAATCATATGGAAGACAGTGACAATGATGCCTATCTCCAGAGGTCAACGGGTGGGGGTGGAGTCACCTGGAAAGCTCATCAGTCCATCACAGGGCATTAAATCACAAAGTCAAATATGATGCATATAGCATTTTTATAACAGAAAGCAACATAGTTACTGGATTATGCTATAAAATGTCACTATGTGCCTGGAATACTCATAATACTGGCCCTTTAAAGATTTTGTGAATCTGTCCACTCCCATTATTTTAACATGCTGATATGAATTTAATTTTAATTAGAATTTTGTAAATAATTTTTTCTGCAGCTTTGGTCATTTCTTCCTTTGAATCTTTTGGGTTGTTTGTGTTTCAGGCCAACACAGAGAAGCCAACTCTGAGCCGAACGGAGCAGCAGGGACGCGGCGCTCTTCTGTCCGACATTTGCAAAGGCACCAGACTAAAGAAAGCCGTCACAAATGACCGCAGTGAACCCGTTTTTGACAGTAAGTCAGCGCATCTCATTGGCACCAACATGTATTTCTGTATCCCAAGGAAAAACCAGCTCATTTCCGTCATGTCTACTAGATTAAAAACTATTTATTCTGATGCTCAATAAGTCAAAAAAGTCTTTGCATTTCTATATGGAAACACAAAGATTATTTTTTAACTTGTGCATTTCCTAGACCCATTTTAATCATTCATCATATTGAGAAGTGCATAAATGACCTTAGACAGATGTAATTTTAAAATTTCTTTTGAAATGAATGCTCATTTAACATATTTTTTGAGACGCCAGTCACATTTCCTATCAAAAACAAACTTGTTGGTTGAATAAAAGTAATTTCAAATCAAGAGATGCCACGGCATGGATAATTTTGTGCTCAACTGTATGTGAGAAAAGAATAATGAAAAGAATCTTCTACTTCGTGAACCTAGCACTTTTTTTCTTTTCTTTAAACCTCGATTAAATGTATTTTTATATAAAATACATTTATACAAAATAAATGTATTTTGCATGACATTTATCATGCAAAATAAATGTCTTTTATTGTTGTATGATAAAAGACATTGGCTTCTGTGAAATTAGACAAACACTACATAGTTTTCCTCAGTGCCTGGCGGGCCACCAGGCTAAACATAGTTTGTTTTAGGTAGTTTTTTTTGTTTTTGATTTTTTTTATGCATCATTAATAGCAACACAAAAATTCTCCCTAGGTGTGTGAGTGTGTGTGTGCATGGTTGTGTGTCCTGTTTGTCTCTGTGTTGCCCTGCGACAGACTGGCGACCTGTTCAAGGTCTGGAAACCTGGGAGTAGTGATGGACTCTGACCTGAACCTCCAGAGCCACATAAAGACAGTTACAAAGTTGGCCTTCTATCACCTGAAGAACATTTCCAGGATTAAAGGACTAATGTCTCAGCCAGATCTAGAGAAACTCATCCATGCGTTCATCTTCAGTCGTATTGATTATTGCAACAGCGTCTTCACAGATCTGTCCAACAAATCAATCAAACAGCTGCAGCTGATCCAGAACGCTGCTGCTGCCGTTTTGACTAAAACCAGGAAGATAGAGCACATAACACCAGTTTTAAAGTCCCTCCACTGGCTCCCTGTAGCTCAGAGAATAGACTTTAAAATACTGTTAGTTTATAAATCACTGAACGGCTCAGCACCACAATACATTAAAGATATGTTGTTGTTGTATCAACCTTCTAGACCCCTCAAGTCTTCTGGTTCTGGTTATAGTTCTGCTCTGCATCTCCGGAACCAAACGAGGAGAAGCAGCATTCAGCTTCTATGCACCACAAATTTGAAGCAAACTTCCAGAAAACTGTAAAACAGCTGAAACACTGAGTGCCTTTAAATCTCGACTAAAATCCCACTTGTTTAGAATTGTATTCAAAACGTAATCAATTACGAATTTAATGATGGCACTTAACTTAATGTAATGTTTTGATTGTTGATTCTATGTTGCATGTTTTTGTGTTATGATGTAAAGCTCTTTGAAATGCCTTTTGGTGAAATGTGCTATACAAATAATATTTGATTGATTGATTGACTGATGCATTGAACCAGGCATGAGGGGCTGCGCACCCCATTTCCTTCTTTGCTGCCTGTTGGCCTCAAACTCTTATTTCCAATTTATGATGTCTCTAAATTTTTGTAACTTTTAACACATTTCAACACAAAACACAGTGAACTGCCCCAACACTCCCACCACTGGGCACAGCAATGTTTTCTGGAGGAAACCCTGTACAACCTTTTATGATGCATAAAACAGTATGTCTTTCTTTTTATTTGAAAAAGCCCAAAGGTATCACCAATAGTATGGCAGAAATGACCAACTGCTTCCCCATGTTGGCTTTTAGTGCCCTTATTTTATCCCATATGTCCAGTTTGAACCTTATTTAAACAGACAACACTACTATCATGCATTAAGGTAGTTTTTCTTTCTTCTCAGAACCCAAAGGAGGAAGTGGAGGAGGTGGAGGCAGTGGAGGAGGAGGTGGTGGTGGTGGTGGTGGTGGGGGTTTTGGTGGTGGGTCTCCTGCTGGTTTAGGAGGCCTCTTTGCAGGAGGGATGCCAAAACTGAGGTCTGCAGCAAACAGAGACAATGGTAAGAAAAGATGTGAAGAGCAAAAACTATGACAGAAAAAGATCCTCATTAGGTTTAAAGACAAAAACAGTTTCTGATTTTTGTTCCCAGACTCAGGACCCAGTCGTGGGCCCGTTCTTCCTCCAGGTTCCCGTTCCGGTGGACCCAGCCCTTTCGGCGGCGGTGGCAGTCCATCTGGACCACCTAAGTTGCCAGGCATCCCCGCTGTGCCTCGTGGCGGTGCCCCTGATCTCCCAAAGGGTCGTCCTAATTTCTCATCCAGACAGGACACTTCAGGTGGACCGCCTCCTCCAGTACCCAACACCCCCAGGCCACCCCAGAGCCTCCCGTCTCGTGGGGGGCCCTCTCCGCCGTCGCTCCCCGGAGGACCAAGGCCCAGTCACGCCAGTTCCCCAGTGCCGCCCAGTGTTCCACCAGGGAGGCATGGATCTCTTCCTCCCCCTCCCCCACCAGGGGGCTCCTCTGGTGGGCCTCGGTCGAGCTTCTCCGCGCCCCCTCCTCCGCCTTCAAACAGCAGCCGACCTCCGTTACCTCCAGCACCAGGAGGGAGGCCTCCACTTCCTGATGACCGACCGCCGCCACCTCCGGCTCCTGTAGGAGGTCACCGACCGTCGATGCCCCGCGACATGCCCCCTCCTCCCCCGTCCATCAACTCCAAACCTTCTGCCTCGCCTTCCTCAACGGGTCGCTCCCCGGCCGGAAGCGGGGTGCCCCCTCTGCCTCCAGGACGACCGGGCCCGCCTCCAATCCCGCCTGGCCAAGGAGGAGGAGAGGACCAAAACACACCCCGCCTGCCCCAGAGGAACAGCTCACTCAACAGGTAAGATTTGGAAAAATAGTTGATGGAAATGCTTAGGACTGGATCAACAAATCAAATTTATTGTTCAACTTTGGCTAAAAACATCCATTGAAATAAAAAAATCAACAATTCTAAAATTGCGCTGCTGAGGGTGGCAGCATGTTGGAGCAGCTCAGTACTCATTGAGATTTTTTTTCTCTTTTTCAAACATTCATTCCTGTCCTTTTGGAGGAAAATGGCTTTTTTTGGACAACTAAATATATTATTACATAATATATTACAAAAAATATTATGTAATTGGACTTATTTTAGTCAATATTTATCATATTTTTGCTCCTTTGTTATTATGTGTAACCACAGCAACAGGGTGGTTTATACCAGGGAGCAGCTCATCAACATTGGAAAAGCTGAAATAATACCACAGCTGAAGCCAGAAATCACAGAGGCGTTGGAAAGGAAGAATTGTGGATGGAGAGCAGGAGCACAGAGGAGAGAGATGTTGGGGTGGCAGCATCAGACCCAGGGACCTAAAAAGGCTCAACAGCCTGATAAAGAAGGCTGGTTCTGTTCTGGGATAACTATGGAACCTCTGGAGATGATGATGCAAAGGGATTCTTCATAGGATCAAAATAATTATGGACAACCCTGAACATCCTCTACACAAGAATGTCTTGAGAGAACAAAGTGTTTTCAGTCAGAGGCTTCTTCGGATTCACTGTAATACAGACCTCTACTGGAGATCCTTTCTGCCAACAGCCATCATCATCTACTATAACTCTTTCAAATTTTTTGAATTAATGCATTACAACAACATTTAATTTCCCTTTGGGATTAATGAAGCATTTTTTAATTTAATTTTAAAAAACTATTATAGCATAGTTGTGTCCAACTTTTTGTCACATAGGCCAAATAGTCTAGTCAAAATTACTTGCAGAAAGAAATTTCTAAAACAGTTGAAAATGATATCAAAGCCTTCTTTACCTTCTCAACAATAAACTAAGCAAACAATAATTTAAACAAAGTAGTTGGACGTCTTGTAAAAATTGGATGTGTAAGTCATAATCCCAGAAATTCAAAAGTCTTTTGCTTGTTTCGTGTTTAAGGGGCACATGTAAAATACATTTTTTTAGCTTTGCATCATGCTATCATTTTTACAACTATTCATCTGCAAAACCCCTGGGTGGACCTAGCTCCGCCTTCAAGATGCAGCCTCTCCCCCACTCAGCTCCTCAGACTAGCCAGCTCCAATAAACAGACACCTGCTGGAACTGCTGTGCTACTTCTCAGAGCAATGCTGGTAAAAATGTTAATGGTTTAATAGAGGAGACATGTTGGGATGATTTCCTGAAGGTGGCGCTTCAGAAAAAGCAGAAGTTTTTAAAGAGACAGAAACTCAATGTCAAGGTGTTAAATATTGAAGTCAAATTTCTTTTAAGTCATATTTGATATATACAGCATTTTTGTAACAACTGAAGGTAACATAGTTACTTCATTGTGCTATAAAATGTCACTGTATGTCTGGAAATGCATAATAGTGCTCCTTGAAGAAAGAATTATCAAAATGGATGCTTTGCTTTTTTTAATCACCTCCAGCCACACTCCAGCACCCCCTTCTGGTCGATCAGGACCCCTCCCTCCTCCTCCAAACGAGAGACCGCCATCTGTTGTAAGAAACCAGTCGTCACCACGCACAGGTAACCCACCAGTTGTCACTTCTTTTCCAACTATAGATAAGAAATATTGTAGAAAATTGTTCCTTTATGTTTAATGAATAAAATTCATTCTTTCTCCAAAGGTCCTCTTCCTCCACCACCTCCCTCAGGTCGCAGCATGGGCGGAGGCAGCCTAAGAGCAACCCAAGCTGCCCTGCCCATCGGTCGGCCGGGCCCGGAGCCTCCTCGTGGTGGCCCTGGCGGTAGGCCCCCCCTGCCACCAGACAGGCCCGTTGGGGGACTACCACCTCCACCACCGATGGGGAACGGCTTCCAAAACTCTCACCACAACCAAATGCAAGGTCTGTAAACCTGTCAATGTGCTAACTTTAGTTTGAAGAAAGACTGAAAAATGTAAATGAGCAACATAAATTGAAGTTTATGTTGGTAAAGTTGAATAACTCCAGTGTTACTCCTGATACCACAAGAATCTGTTCATATTATGTCACAAATCCAGTGCACAATACCCTTTTCTTGATTATTTACCAAAAAACTTTCAAAAGCATGCATAATTCCATTTCACAATTACACGCTACTTTGAGTTGGTATTTAATTTAAAGTCCTGGTAAGACAGAAGAGGGTTAGTTGTTGAAAAGTAAGAAAATGTGGACAGAACCCTTAGGGCATGAATACATTTGTAAGACACTGTACACACTATGAAAGCCTGATTAAAAAAAGTCCAGTAGAGCATTTTTCAGACTGATTCCTGTTGCTCTCATTGTTGTTTTTATCACATGCTTCATTTAAGGCAGGAAACCTCCTGACCTCCAATTTAATTGTTTCTCTTCAATCAACCACAGAGGTGGCTTCATTTTTAAAGGCAATGGGGGCAAAAAAGGTTCTGCCTAAAATAGCAGAGGGTTTTAGATCTCATTCACAGCACCTTTACACAAACTGCTCCATTTGTTTTGCGTCATGTCAGATCATCCAGTCTAATGGTGATAATTACTCTGTTTTCTTTCCTTCAACAGGTGACTTTGAGTACAGGTTCACCTTTCATCCCATTTCGGACCTTCCTCCACCTGAACCCTATGTGCCCTCGCAGAAAACCTACCCCAGTAAGATCTCCAAGACGGAGAGCAAAGGTGACTAACGCAAGGCGAAAAACATATTTTTTGTTTTTGTTTTTCACAAAGTATGTGAACACTTGCTCACATGTTGTCAATGTCAAATTTAGCAGACTGTTCCAAACATTTCTTTTGCAATAAGAGGATAAAGGACCCAATGCACTTTAATTATCTCAGTTAATGATGATGATGTCTGTTTGTTTTCATTTAGGTAAAAAAAATATATTAGACATTCACTATTAAACATTTTCAAGACAGTGAGCTAACAGCCCAAGTCTTTTCCTGTTTTTAAGGGCAGATAAATCTGCAAATTAACTGCAAAGCAGTGAAAAGAAGTTATAAGGTGCAAACAATTTCCCCAGGGGCAACATAGACAGTGAAAATAAGAGGTTCTCAACATTCAGCCTTGAGGTACACCATATCTAATTAAATAGAGAGCATGTTCACATAAGAGGTACTTCCAAACAAATATGACCGGAAACTCAAAATCAAAACTGTTCTCATTGTCCAAGATATCATTGTATGTTTTCACATACATTTTTGAGATATGTTGGATACAAAATAGCATTCAAGTTTTTAACAGAAACACTTTTTGGATTCTTTAGTTTCATAGCAGCAGAAACACATGTAACCTTTTCACTTGTTTTTGAAAATAGTCTTTAGTGCAGAGGTTTGGTGATTTCTGCTCAACGTTTCTCAACAGGTGTTGTCCTCTCACTGATTTTACAAATTGCCACTTTATGGTCATTCCAAATTGCTTTCACTTTGTTAAAAATCCCACTACAACTGATGGAAGGTGGGAACTCAAAAAGACCAACTGCTGAAACAGAATCAAAATATTACTTTAAGGGTTTGTACATTTATTCATCCAGGATTTGTTTTTAATTTTCTTCCTAATACAGATGTTTCTTTTTAATATGAATAATGCAGGACTTATTTTACATTAAATGTGGAAAAAGTGCTGAAGTGAATTGTTATGGTCTCATTTTTTTTCAATCTCTGAAACCTTTACAAAAATGAATGTCTTCATATTTGTGACACAGCGCCATATGGTGGAAGAACATATTCTGTGTAATATTAAAAAACACATTCTATTAATTGATTCTGTAATTTCCAGGTTCTGGTAAAAAAGAGCGAGGAGCTCCTCCCCTCCCCCCTATACCCAGGTGAAGTAAAGATGGCTGCCTCCACAACACTTGGGCCTACCACCTCTTCCTCTCCTCATCTCTCTCTTTCTCAGTTGACCAGAAGTCCTCATGTGAGGACCACAAGGGGGCAGGGCTCCAGGAAGCACAGTGGAGTTCACACCATGTGCCTCTGTAGCAGAGAAATGATGACCTGGAAACTCTTTATATCGTTGTACATTTATGCTCTGGGGAAGATTATTTGTTTTGTGTTTTTTTTTTTTTTTTACATTTACAACCATGCTGTTCCTAGAAGGCTTCATTGATTTTGATACTTAAATTTTGTTTTTGTAATGATTCTATTTCTTCTGTTTTCAGCCGATGCCATAACTGAGTTTTAGATTTTTATAAACAAGCCAAACATTTTGAGGAGAATATGAACGCTGTGTCTTTCTGTTCTGATCATAAATATAAAGGGAATTATGTCCAGGTGGCTTTTTTTAAATTGATAAATCCATTTTGGTACATCCCTTCCCATTCCCCTTCCCCATTCACTTTGCTAGAAATGGTAAAATGAAAGGTGGCAACTGTGTAAATGCATCAGGAAATCAATCAAGGTGTCTTAGATTCAGACAAAGACGAAGTTTAAATTATCTCAGCCTCTCTGTGTTGCCAAAGCCACATGTACCTCTACAGCATGAATGTAGACTTAGTTTTTTTTCACCAGTTTGTTTCTGCTACAACCACTGGAGCGGTACGTTTTAATTTTGCAAGGATGCTTGATGTGTTTTCAGGGACATTTCTGCAAAGTTTTACATCATGAGTGAAAAGTTTAATTGAATATTGTTTTGTTAAATTCTCTTGATGCACAGCAAAGAGTCTGTATGTATCTGTATGATGTAATCAGCCAATATTGAACTATGGGATAAGTTATGTTTGCAGTATTATGTTCGCTATAATGTTCTGCTTTGTTTTGTTTTAAAGAAACGTTTTCTGTGAGGCTATCATATGAAAGGAAACTATTTGCATTTAAAATGCTTTACTTAAGCTTACTTTAGGTGAAAAGGGGGAGCGCTTTTATTGAATCATACACCAATATTCCTGAACAATTACTGTTTGGGAACAGAAAAGGACAGTGAGCAGTAGAGTCAATTAGATAAACAATATTTTACCACATAAACCGTATTATTCATTTACATAAATGTGCAATAAAAAGGACAATAAATGTAAACAAAGGTGTGGCATTGTTTTAAACTTGTAAAATGATTTCTACTAAAATACAGATTCATTTAATTTAGAATATTACTAAAAAGTCCACTTATGTTAGGAATTTTATTACTAAACCATATGTTGATTATTTACACACTTGTTTTTCCAGTCTTTATTCCTGTTAATTATGATGATTTTCCACTTAGTTATTTCCAAAATGCATAATTAGTTGAAATAATTAATTTGGAGCTAAATAATTATTTAGCTCCAATAATTATTGGAGCTAAATAATTAGCTCCAATGTATTTTAGCTTGTGGATTAAATATTTAGTTTGGAACTATGACATTTATAGATATATGGAAAATATGGTGAACATCTATGGAGCTCCATAAAATGGAGCTAAAACAGTTTCATAATTCACAAATGCACAGGATGAGATCCACAAATGCACAAAACAAGATTCACACTGTATTTGTGATGCAAACACAAATATATCTTGATTTACAAGCTGCTTCTTACAGAGCCCTCCATGGGGGCATGGGGAAAAGATTTTCTTTTGCTTTCCCTTGCAAAACTTTTGTTCCCTAGAGATATGCTTACTGCCAATATTTGATGGTCTATTTTGAATACAGTCACAAATGTCAATTTAAAATTTCAAATATACACACATTAAAGAACCTCAGGGAAAACGTGTTTATTCTTAACTCTTTTTTACGAAAAATTGATTGAATAATGTGATAACTCAGAAATAGTCCAGATTGTTTGGATGTATTTTTTTTCTTCTTACGTAAAGTTTTAGTTTATATCATAGGTTTGTGGTACATTTTTAGCCTAAAGAAAAAGATATAAAACTTCAGATGTTTCACAAGATAATAAATTAAGCCTGTCACAATAACAAATTGTGCTGAGTGATTAATTGTCTGAAAAACTATTGCGATAAATGATAATATTGTTTGAAGACTATTTTAAACTGATGTAATGGTAATGACATAATAATGCAAGCAATATCTTGCCAAAAATAGTTTATTTTCAAAAGAACACTTGACACCAGAACTGGTGTTAACACTGTTAAAACAAAATAAAGCCACCAAAAACAAAAAAGAAAATGGACTCTCGGTCTGCATTAACAAAAAATGCACTTCAATAAAAACTAAACATAAAACTAAAGTGGAAATAAAAACTACATTCAACCAAAAGAGTACAGATTATGAAGTATGTTTACTATATTGCCCTTCAATAATCATTAGATTTAGATAGAGAAGATGGGCAATAGAGGAAGGGAGGGACCAGTGGAGAGCACCAGAGGTGAAACGTTTTTCACCCAGTATCATTAAAAGAAAGAGAAAAGGGCAGGAAGAAACAATTAAGCCGATAAATTAAAATGAGGTTGATAATTTTCATTTATCATGCGATTAACTGATTTATTGTTTATCGTGACAGGCTAACGCATGTATGTGTGTATAGAGTGTATCACAAAAGTGAGTACACCCCTCACATTTCTGCAGATATTTAAGTATATCTCTTCATGGGGCAACACTGACTAAACACTGACACTTTGACACAATGAAAAGTAATCTGTGTGCAGCTTATATAACAGTGTAAATTTAGTCTTCTCTCAAAATAACTATGTACAGCTATTAATGTCTTAATTACCGGCAACAAAAGTGAGTACACCCCTAAGAGACTACGCCCCTAAATGTCCAAACTGAGCACTGCTTGTCATTTTCCCTCCAAAATGTCATGTGGTGACTAGTTAGTGTTGCAAGGCCTCAGGTGGGCATATGGAGCAGGTGTGTTAGATTTTCTAATACATCTCACACTGTCTCATACTGGTCTCTGAAAGTTGAAGATGGCCAAGGCTACAAGTAGATTGCTAACACCCTGAAACTGAGATGCAGCACAGTGGCCACGATCATCCAGCATATTTAGCTGGGTCCACTCAGAACAGACGTCGTTTTGGTCGTCCAAAGAAGCTGAGTGCTCAGCGTCGCATCCGAATGCTATCTTTGAAAGACGGGCACAGGAGTTCTGTCAGGTTTGGTGCAGAGATTGAAGAGGTGGGAGGTCAGCTTGTCAGTGCTCAGACCATATGCCATGCACTACATCAACTTGGTCTGCATGGCTGTCACCCTAGAAGGAAGCCTCTTCTGAAGTCTGCAGACAAGAAAGTCCGCAAACAGTTTGCTGAAGACATGCCAACAAAGGACATGGATTTCTGGAACCAGGTCCTGTGGTCTGATGAGATCAAGATTCATTTGTTTGGTTCAGATGGTCTCCAGCATGTGTGGCTGCAATCAGGTGAGGAATACAAAGATAAGTGTGTGATGCCTACAGTCAAGCATGGTGTTGGGAATGCCATGGTCTGGGTTGTATGAGAGCAGCAGCTGTTGGGGAGTTACATTTTATGAACACCAATATGTACTGTGAAATGCTGAACAAAGTCTGATCCCCTCCCTCTGGAAACTGGATCACAGAGCAGTGTTTCAGTATGATAATGACCGCAAACAAACTTCTAAGACAACCACTGCTTTATTGAAGAAGCTGAGGGTGAATGTGATGGACTGGCCTAGCATGTCTCCAGACCTAAACCCAATAGAACATCGTTGGGCCATCCTCAAGCGGAAGGTGGAGGAGTGCCAAGTCTTGAATATCCCCCAGCTCCATAATCTCATCATGGAGGAGTGGAAAAGCATTCTGATGGCAACCTGTGAAGCTCTGGTGAACTCCATGCAGAGGACAATAAATAATGGTGGCCACACAAAATATTGACACTTAAGGAACTTTCACTAAGGAGTGTACTCACTTTTGTTGCCGGCGGTTTAGACGTTAATGACTGTATATAGTTATTTTGAAAGAAGAATAAATGTACACTGTTATTTAAGCTGCACACATTACTCTTCATTGTGTCAAAGTGTCATTGTTGTCCCATGGAAAAATATACTTAAATATCTGCAGAAATGTGAGGTCTGATACACTGTGTGTGTGTACAGAATTACTGTAGTATACAGAATACATATTCAAGGTATCAGTAATGTCATTCTGACTGTAGTCATATCTTAAATAGAAAAGCGGTGTAATTCAAGGTATCTCTAATTCATTTTTAGATATCTGAAAAGGAATTTTGACTAGTCAAAATTACAATTCAAGATATCTCTAATTTTGTTTTGTCTAGCCACTATTTGCTTTTAAGATATCTATAATTTAATTTACACTAGTTAAAACTACAAATCACCTATCCAAAATCAATTTAAGATATCTTTAATTATGGTGTCATTCGAGATATCTTTAATTAGAATTATGACTAGTCAAAACTAAAATTGACATATCTTGAATTTACTTTATGACTAGTCATAATTTAATTGTAGATATCTGAATTGTGTTTTTCAGATAGTCAGTACTTCATTGTAGATATCTTGTATTGAAATCTCCATAAAAGTCAATAGTAAAACAATTTCAGATGTCTGGAATGTAAGGGCGGTAAAACTGAATTTATTTTAAAACGTCTTGCCATACAGGCGTGCTTTGCCGCTTGGGCGGTGCGGAGCAGCGAGGAGACGCAAGGGGAACCATATCTGATGGGGAAACGCGGATCGACGTAACAAAGATCAGCCTCTGCTGGTCGGGGGGGGCGGGGGGGGGGGGGGGTGCGCCCCCTCTTATCCTGGATCTTGATAGTATCTCACTATTTCGAGATAGTATCTCGAATTAATGAGATAATTTATTCATTTTTAAAAATTTTTTTACCAGAGTGGCGGAATTGGGCTTCTGTGTGGGAGAGGTTGTATCTGAGTGGGCTTCCCCACATAGGTTAAATGTTAAATGTGCTGCTTATATCTGTCATTAAATTAACTGCTGATAATTCAACATCAGCTGAATTATACAAAGGCGTTTGCGAAAGCCAGTTTTTACAAAAGAAGAGTGTACATTGTTGAATTTATACTAGCAATTTGATTAAACGGAGTATCTGGTAGTTGTGTTATAAAGTCAAGATTCTTGTTTCTGTAATTTCTCTCTGGAGAACTGTTGGTTCACTCTTAAGTGAACCAATCACAGAGGCCAGCAGAAAGCGTTCTTTACGATGATTTATTGAAGCTTCTGCCAGTCATTTGTGGGGGCGTGTCTACTCGCTGCAGCTGTCAGATTGGGAGCCTCCTTCAACCCAAACGGCAAAAACAAGAGCTTAGAGAACAAAAAAGACACAGGAATGCCAGTTGTCTGTGTAGTGCCGTGCTTATAGGACAGAGGTAAGAAGTATATTCGCCCAATAAATCATTTCAAACAGCATAAACGGTTAGAAGGGTACGGCTTACCGCGCCCCAAGATGTGTTTTTAGCATGCAGGTATGATAACGCTAACGGTCAGCTGGCAATGACGATGATACCAGGTCGCTTTGTCCGCCTTTTCATTTTACACAGCCACGGCTTTGGGTTTTGCACCGTTGTATTTCGCTTCAAATGATCTGGTATTGACAGAAAAGACAGACTCAACCCCTGTTTGGAGACAATACAGAGGCGTAACAAGAAAATCTATGGGCAAGGTTCACTGTCCACGTCCCCCTTTCCAATACAGATTACCTTTTCAAAACTGATGTTCTCATTCCATTCATTTCAAAGAGCATTAGAATACCTTTGAAATGATACCAATACCAATATTATGCATGTAGGATAAATTAATATGTTGTAATTAGGTGGTTTAGGGTGGATACTCCTGTCTGACCGGGAGGGAAGACAGGACGCATAAAGTTAGAACTGTTTGGCGACGTAATAACTATAACAGGGGAAATTTACGGGAAAATAATATTACAGGAGCATGGCAGGAAACAGGTAAGATACAGTAATTTCCCAGCCAAAACGTGAGAATTGATAGGAATGTTGCGTCATGTTTTCAGACTTTGAACCCATAAGTTCCAGCTTTGCAGTACAAATAATGATGCAGTTAAAATTGTTTCACAATTATTCAATCAAAAATAAAATCATGACAAACAAAAATAAAATAATAAAATTGTGATCAAAACTTTCGGATTTGCAAAAAAAAAAAGAAAAATTCAAACAACAAAAAATTATCTGAATAAAAAAATTTAACTGGTCAAAACTTTTTGTATTGTAATATTTCTTATTTAAACAAGGGTTTTTTTTTTTTTTTTTAAAATTAAAACTACTCATTTTAAGCCTACTATATGCACTTTACCTAGTGCTAACATTAGCAAGCACAATATGCTAACGGGAATCGTGGCAGACAAGATATGCGACTGTTGTCATAAGTTATGTAAGATTTCTTCTTTGAAAAAAGTGTGGACACTTTAGTAGCTGTTAAACGGTGTAATTTTATGAAGATTACTGACCATTCACATCTGTGTCCTGTCACCATAGCGAAGCAGAAAGCCTTGCAGTTCGGGACAGAGTTCTGAGATAGCAGGGAGTCGGAGTCATCTGCTTTAGTCAGCGCTAACGAATAGGGACACGTCTTACATCGTTCGTCTTTAGGCCCCGCCCAGGATGTTCATGTGAGAATAGCAAGCAAAACTCATTGAGTTCAACCCAAAAAAGGGAGCATCAAACAAAACTTTGAGAATCTCAACCAAAAAATTCTGACATGCGCAATTAAAGTTTATGATCTGCAAATAACTTTTTCACTTCATCAATCAAAAGTGAGTGATTTTAATTTAAAAAAGCTTTTTTAACAATAATTAAAAAAAATTATTACAATTCAGAAGGTTTTGACCACAGTTTAATTTTTTGATTGAGGTAAGTTTTTTTTTCGTTAGAAACAAAACATTTTTTGCAAATCCAAAAGTTTTGATCAGCATTTTATTTATTTTTTTGTTTGACATGATTTTTTTTATTGAATAATTGTGAAACAAATTTAACTCCATAAATACAGGATGTTAAAATTGTTGTACCTGTTATTTTTTTAAAATAACAATAAGCCTCAGATGTCAACTTCTTCAAAGCATCTTCTGATTTGTAGCAGTCTATACCAGATTCTGGAGCCTCCAATTCTCAACCCAGTGTTGCTATGGAGTCTGGCAACAACTATGTGTTCATCCATGGGAAGAACATCTCCCACAACACGTTGGCTGGCTCCGCTGCGGGACCCCACATGTCCATTGACAAGCTGTTTCCGGCTCTCCTTGAGTGCTTTGGAATAATTCTGTGTGGTTACATAGCTGGACGGTAGGTGTATGGAAACAGAGACACGTGTGTGACTTGTCAAAGAATTTCAACTTGGAAGATTTAAACCTTTTTCTTCCAACAGGGCTGACATGATCACGGAGAGCCAGGCAAAGGGTTTGGGGAACTTTGTCTCTAAATTCGCTCTTCCTGCTTTGCTCTTTAAAAACATGGTCCTGTTGGATTTTGGAGACGTCATTTGGGCTTTTCTTTGGAGTGTCTTGGTAGCAAAGGTCTATATGTTATTATTATAGACACACTGCAACGTGACGTCACGCACAGATGACTGCCAATGATGACTACGATTGGTTTTAGCTTCAGGTTGTCAACATAACACGCTAAATCTTAAATGTATATGTGACATTAAAAATAAAGGGATGCAGCGCTTTGCTACTTACTGTCAACACTACGACAACTAGGTAAAGTCCAAGGATATCCCATTTCACAAGTCAGGAAAAAGTTTAAATTTTACAAAAATAGGAGAGGGAGGCCAGTCAATTATGCTAGCTTGACTTTGATAACCTTGACATGTAGACTTGCTGCAAAATTTGGTGTGTTTCCTTCAGTTAAATAAAAGGCGACCTACACACCAACTCTGACAGATCATCAATAGAGCAGGTGATTAAATTAACTAATCAACCGTTACTGTGCTCAGATGATCAATTATAACAAAATAAACATCAAGCCTAAAACATAAAACTGCGACGGACTGAATGTTTTGTTGTTTGTGTGGAAGATTTTTGTGAGTTTTTTGGTGCTGAATTATGATACACTCGTGGAGCTGTAGTCAATCAGTTACTATGACAGTAAGTTTGTGGGTAACATAGCTGACACAGAGCGAGGAAAAAAAAACAATGGCAGTGGTTTTGAATTATTCCCCAATGGTTTTTCTGCGTTATTTTTCCCCTTTGCTGAGGTGCTCCGCACTACATAACACCAACATCTTCAGGTTTCATTTAGTTAACAGAATGGTTCTACTACAGCAGCGCTGTGGATGACATGTAAAAGAATCGCCTTTTTGTCCTCCAGCGTTGTGCGCATGCGTAACATGCAATGTGTCTATATATTTTCATTATATTATTATTGCTATATTAGAAGAAAATTAATATCCTTGTCTTGCCGGCAGGTTACGGTGTTTGTACTGGTGTGTGTGCTGACGCTGATTGTGGCCAGTCCAGACAATAGATATAGCAAGGCTGGTCTCTATGCCATCTTTGCTACCCAGAGTAATGACTTTGCCTTGGGATATCCAATTGGTAAGAATCACCCAGCACGGACATTTGATCTCAGATAATTTCTCAGGTCTGGCTGTGTCTTCTCTTCCAGTCGACGCTTTGTATCGAAGCACGTACCCAGAATACCTGCAGTACATCTACCTAGTCGCCCCGGTTTCCCTCATGCTCCTCAACCCCATCGGCTTTGCTCTCTGTGAGGTGCAAAGGTGGAGGCAGGCCAGCCATCTGCAACACCGTAGTCTTGGCATTCTGGGAATTGTAGTTTTACAGGTAATAATATCAGTTATGAAGTATTAACGTTTGGTTCATTCTTCTAAATTTGTCTCTTTGCCTCTCAAGGTGTTGAAGAACCCAATAGTGTTCATGGTGATAGTGGGAATCATCTCTCATTTTGCCCTGGGAGAACGGATCCCCTTCGTTCTTTCTGAGTTCATAGACGGCCTGGCCAACTCCTTTGGAGGAGCAGCATTGTTTTACCTTGGCCTCACTATGGTAAGCCTACTTGGATTGTAGGCTAGGTTGGAGATTGTATCTTTTCTTTTCTTTTTTTTTTACAGTCACAAGCCTAAAAGGTTTACTGAGACGTTATCTCTGTTCTTATGAGGCAGGTCGGCCAGCTAAGAAAACTAACCAGAGACACTGGAGTTGCCCTGATTCTCCTCATAACAGCCAAACTGTAAGTAAGAGAGGAGGATGTCAGGGGTTTTCATTTCTAGTCAGTTTTATCAAAAAGTAAAATCAAATACTGACCCTTTGTACATGGCATAACTATTCAGAAGGCGGCTGAATATGGCCTTCAAGACAACCTATGTAAAAGTCACTTTTATTCAGTTGATGTAACTCTAAAACGAGCCATAAAAACTGCGAGGTCAGCTGCACACACAGACAAGGATACAAACCAAACTTCTTATTTTATTGTTCATTCCTGCTTCTTTTAAAAAAAATTTAAATCACTCATTTTTGTTTGAAGTGAAAAAGTTATTTGCAGATTATTTGCGCATGTCAGAATTTTTTGGTTGACAGCCTAAGTTTTTAGTTGAGATTCTCAAAGTTTTTTTTGGTTGAACTCAAGAGTTTTGCTCGATTCTCACATGAACATCCTGGGCGGGGCCTAAAGACTAACGATGTAAAACGTGTCCCTATTGGTGAGCACTGACTAAAGCGGATGATTGACTCCCTGCTATCTCAGAACTCTCCCAAACTGCGAGGCTTTGGGTTAGGAAATTGTAACAGCAGCTGCGAAGGGTGGGGTGGCAACAAATCCTGTCGTGTGGAACTATAACACTCTGAGAGTGAATGGGGACGTTCTCGTGTTGCAGCGGAAAATTACCTCGAGGAAGAAGCACGTCAAAATGCATCCACACAACAAACCTAATATGGCATTTAAAAAACAAGCACTTGACGGAGTTTGGCTACATCGAGGCTCAATGCAGGAAAAAAGAACCTCCGGAGCGGCCACATAGCAGGTAAACTACCGCAACTACCAACGCTCACCCGGATTAGCATCACGATCAGAAAGCCAAACGAATAACTCGAAAAATAATTTAAAGTCTTCGAGCTGTTGGTGTAAGCGCTGGCTCTGCTCTCGCTGTTGGACCGTCGCTACGCGCAACGGGTAGTAATATTTTACAGACATAGTGCCTTTCAACCTCCACCAGACAGTGAACTCTCACACCGAACGTCTGCTTACAGCTGCAGCATGTAACTTAACAAAAAAGATTTTAGTTGTATATTAAAATGTCTAAATTAGGTGAATTTATTGCCAGATATTTTTTTTCCCATTTTGCCAGATAACATAATATCATTTATACCTAAAGCAAAAAATTAATAGCCATTCTAGGCATTCAGCAGTGATCGGCAGAGATCAGCCTCATGGATGGTCAGTATCGTTATCGGCAGCAAATAACCTGATCTGGACATGGCTGCTACTTCCATGGATAAATTAGCTCGACTGGAACAAGTAGAAGCCATGGTAATATTGTCAAAAACAACATCTTAGTCAAAGTTCAATACTGCTGTCCCTCACTTCCAATGTGTCGTGTGATTAAGTGACGGGCTTGCAAAGAGTCGGTAACAGGGTTAATAACGGGTTAATCGAGGAGCCATGCAGGGGTTGACTTCCTGAAGGCAGAGATTCAGAAAGAGCTGAAGCTTCTTAAAGAGACAGAGACCCAATTTCAAAGCATTGAATTACAAAGTGAATTTTTAAAAAAATAATATTTAATATATACAGCATTTTCATAACAACTGAAGTTAACATACTGTAGTTATTTGGTTGTCCTATAAAATGGCATTTTGTGCCTGGAAAATGCATGACACTGCCCCCTTCTGGGCTCTGTCATCTTTACAGGGTAAAATATACATAAGCTGAAAAGTTTGGGGATCTAAAACCAAGCTACAAAGTGTAACATCTGGAAGCATTTAGTGTTTCAGTAATTATGTGGTGTTTGTCCGGTTCAGCCTGGTAATGCCGTTGGTCTGCAAAGACATGGTGGACATCTTGGACGTCGGGGTGAACAGCACAAGCCCGAACCACACCAGTTTATCCAATTTTGCTTTTCTCTACGGAGTCTTTCCAACTGCACCAAGCGTGGCTATATATGCCGTCCACTACAACATGGAGCTGGAGGTGGTGAGTTCTTTTTGAAACAACAAACTACATTACATTACTAATGCTGTACAGCATTTCAAAGATTTAAGCATGTAAAATCCATGAATCAGGATTGAAGCAGGAGCAGCATGAAGCTTTCATCTTTTAATGAAAGGAATGCCTCATACATATATATATATATATATATATTAGTGACGTGTGGTGAGGTTCATAGCAGGTAAGGCACTGACTTAATCATAATCAGATTTACAAATACAGACCCCTGCATGTTACTGTTTACATAAGGAAATTTCACACATGTGGACAACGCTGAAGGGCAAAAACACTAATCTTCTACATGTCATCCATAGCCACGCTGCTGCCATAGAATAACTCCTTTAATTCAATCAAACTTGGACATGTAGATATTATTAATTTAGTGCTCCACAGCAAATGGAAAAACCGTTAAAGTACAACTCAAAACCACTTTTTTTCTCGCTCTCTGCATTGGCCAGGCTACACACAGACTTGTTGCTATAGCAACTGACAACAACAGCCCTAAAAAAACACTGAAATATTTGCCACACAAAGAGCAGAGCATTCAGTCTGTTGCAGTAGTATGGTTTTAGGCTTAATGTTTATTTTGCAATTATTAATAAGTGATTGCTGTGGTAAGAGGAGAAAACTAAATATATTGCTGGACTTGACTTTACTGTATGGCTATCTTGCTGTCTTGAAGTAGATCTGTTATGGAGACAATTGTTGCTGGACAATTTGTTACTGATTAAAAATCTTTATTTTTTAGATCATTTTCAAGTAATGTATTGATAACAGCATAATAATGCAAGTTTGCCCCCTCAAAGACTCATAAACTTAAATTTTGTACTGAACTGGAAGATAATTTAAATATTAAAATTACACAACAACCAAAAACAATAAATTAAAGGAAATAAAAACCACACACACAACCAAAACTTTAAATAAAATTGATTATGAAGTCTGAAAACAAAATTATCCTTCAAAAAATATTAATCATCAGAATTCTAATTATCAAGCTTATTTTAATTCATAATGTGATTAACTGATTAATTGCTTATTGCAACAGGCTTAATGCCAACCAAACTGCATAAGTCTGCTGATCCATCTCATTTGCTGTTGCTGCTTCTCTTTAAGTCTCTGTTTAATTAGAAAGCCTAGCAGAGAGTTGAGACGTTGAACTGTGACCAGAAATCTTTTGACTTGACACAGTTTTTCTATGTTCTAGGTGACGTCAGGGATGGTGATTAGCACTTTTTTGTCGGCTCCGATCATGTACGTGTCGGCCTGGTTGTTGACCATTCCTTTCATGGACCCTAGCCCCCTGGTGGCAGAGCTGGAAAACGTCAGCTTCAACATCAGCATCATCAGCCTCATAGGACTGGTTCGTGGTTTTGGTGCTTCTGCCTCATTGTTCCATCAGGTTCACCGATATCATATCAATATCTGGATCAGTCTCGATGTTTGTCACTGATACCCAATCTAGATTGTTTTTCAATGTGCCCAATCCATAAGGTCAAATCTATTCAGTCTAGTTCTGCTTTGTTCTCTGAGTATTGTCATTCTGTATTATTTATTTTAGATTATAATCAACATGTTACATGTTTGACCAAAGTAGTCAACATATTGTTTTTGGCAGTTTCAGTTTCTTTACTATTACATGGACTATTCTGCTCTGAACTGCTTTGACTGAACTAATGAAAGTTGTTTTTCCATGTTTGACTGGCTTGTGACACTGTTGGTGGATTTAAATGTGTTGTACTGGTGCAGAGTTAGCAAATTTTTTTTTTAATTCTGTACATTTACAAACATTTCTAACATAACTGTTACAAATGTTTTTAGTCCATTCAGCTGTTTTTCTGTATTGGATCAGAATCGACTGATGCTAAGCCTCAGATTTGGGTTTTGGTATTAGAAGTGAAAATAGTTGAGTCTCTACCAGGGATCAGCACCAATATTTAAAAGAGAAACTCAGTTTGTGTTCCTCCCAGGTCTGGACCATCGCTGTGATGTTGCTTAGCAGGAAATTTAATCAGCTCCCTCATCTATTCGTGTTGAACCTTTTCCTGGCTCAGGTCAGTTAAATTTGATGCAGTTTGCATTAATATAATGCATATTTATTCATATTTGCTCCAATCTGTTACCTTAACCCTCTGCTTTGTGTGACAGTTCTTAGTGTGCGTTAGCATGATCCTGTGGAACTTCCTGGTGAAACAAGAAGATAATTTCCTCAGTAAAGTTCTCACCTTCACTCTATTGTACGGATCTCTGTACAGCACTTACATCTGGACAGGTTTGTATTTGCCAGATGCTTAAAACAACATCAGTTCCTGTAAAGCAGCCAAATACTTCAGAGACATTTGGGCTTCTTTGTGTCTCCAGGTTTAATCCCTCTGTGTCTGGCTCTGACTAACAGAGATGATCTGCTGAGACTCAGACCTGGGCTCTTCATGGCTGTGGGCTGGGGGTGAGAATACAGGGACAGGAGTGGTGGCGTCCACAGAGAAAAGATGGTCTTTTATTTATTATTTGGTTTTATATTTCTGTCTTGATTGAAGAAGAGGACTCTGTGTGCCTTTGTATGAATTGAAGATGATTCCCTGGAGCTCCACTGGAAAGAGAGAAATCATTTAGTTCAGGGGTCACCAACCTTTTTGAGACTGGGAGCTACTTCACGGGTACAGAGTAACACGAAGGGCTACTTGTTTGATACAGACAAAAATTTTCTTGGCTCAGCTTTTATAACAATAATACATATGTGATTACATGTGGTCTGATCATACACTGCTTGGCCAAAAAAAAGTCACCACCTGGATTTAACTAAGCAAATAGGTACAAGCCTCCTATTGGATAAGTACTGCATAGGCGATTATCTTTCAGCTGGCAACAAGTTATTTAACCCCAGCTGATGCAATGAGTAATTCCTCATTTCTTAAACAACCATGGCAAAAGACACATCCTGTGGTCGTGGAAAAGACGTTAGTCTGTTTAAGAAGGGTCAAATCATTGGCATGCATCAAGCAGAGAAAACATCTAAGGAGATTGCAGAAACTACTAGAATTGGGTTAAGAACTGCCCAACACATCATTAAAAACTGGAAGGATGGTGGGGAACCATCATCTTCCAGGAAGAAATGTGGTCGGAAACAAATCCTGAATGATTGTGATCGATGATTACTTAAACGTTTGGTCAAATCAAATCGAAGAAAAACAACAGCAGAACTCAGGAGTATGTTTAATTGTGAACGCAAAAGCATTTCCACATGCACAATGTGAAGGGAACTCAAGGGGTTGGGATTGAACAGCTGTGTAGCCGTAAGAAAACCTCTAATCAGGAAGGCTAACCAGAAAAAAAGGCTTCAGTTTGCTAGGGAGCATAAAGATTGGACTCTGGAAGAATGGAAGAGGGTCATGTGGTCTGATGAGTCCAGATTTACCCTGTTCCTGAGTGATGGGCACATCAGGGTAAGAAGAGAGGCAGGTGAAGTGATGCACCCATCATGCCTAGTGCCTACTGTACAAGCCTGTGGGGGCAGTGCTATGATCTGGGGTTGCTGCAGTTGGTCAGGTCTAGGTTCAGCAACATTGTGTGCCCAAAGAATGAGGTCAGCTGACTACCTGAATATACTGAATGACCAGGTTATTCCATCAATGGATTTTGTCTTCCCAAATGGAACGGGCATATTCCAAGATGACAATGCCAGGATTTATCGGGCTCACATTGTGAAAGAGTGGTTCAGGGAGCATGAGACATCTTTTTCACACATGGATTGGCCACCACAGAGTCCAGGCCTTAACCCCATTGAGAATCTTTGGGATGTGCTGGAGAAGGCTTTGCGCAGTGGTCAGACTCTCCCATCATCAATACAAGATCTTGGTGAAAGATTAATGCAACACTGGATGGAAATAAATCTTGTGACACTGCAGAAGCTTATTGAAACAATGCCACAGCGAATGCGGGCTGTAATCAAAGCTAAAGGCGGTCCAACAAAATATTAGAGTGTGTGACCATTTTTTGGTGGCGACTTTTTTTTTGGCCAGGCTATGTTTTAATGTTAGGAAATACTCACAATAGTTATCAGTAATGATTTACCGTGGCAGATATGATTAATTACTATTATGTGATCAGAAGTTATTAGTTCACAGAGTTTTAAGTTCAATTCCCTTTTGGAGGTTTTCTGTGTGATTCTAAATTGCCCACAAGTGACTGACAGTATGGATTATTTCAGTAGCACCTGCAGCTGTATGGCTGTACGCACTGAGTACCTTGAGATTTTCCTGAAAAAAAAAGAATAGTTATTGTATTTTTTTATTATCCAAATCTCTTTACTATTGACAAAATTGTGGAGAAAAAAAAATTCTTTTATGTCAAAACATCTTGGGGGCGCTAGTGAGCACCGTATGGAGTAGACGTGTTTTTCCGGGCTCCTCACCACTTACAAGTAATTTCTTATTTATTTTGATTTTGCACTCATATTTCGGTTCCCCTGTGCTTTGACAACCTGTCTTGACATTGAGGATGACTAAACCCAAGGCGGATAAAGGAAAGAAGCAAGATAGGGCTTCAGAAGAGACGGCAGAGCAGCACGTGCTGGGGCTAGCTAAGCAAGCTACAACCGTGGCGGGCGCTGATTCAGCATGTGAGCATGATGCGGGATCCTCTACCATCCTCGCGGCAATAAATAACATGAATAAGATAATGAACGATAGATTTAATGATCTTGAAGCAACTCTCGCTTCGACCCAAGCAACGTTATTAAACCTTGTTGACCGGATTAAAGAGGTGGAAGATGCTGCATCCAATCACGAGGGCCGTGAGCGGCTCTTTGCCTTGATGCTGAAAAGGCATTTGACCAACTGGAGTGGCCCTACATCCTGACTGTACTTGAGGAGTTTGGGTTTGGTGATAAATTTGTGACTTGGATTAAAACAATGTATGCTCACCCATCTGCCTCTGTCCTTACAAACCAGGACAAGTCAGAGCCCTTTCTACTACACCGGGGGACCCGTCAGGGTTGCCCCCTTAGCCCCTTGCTTTTCGCGGTCGCTATGGAGCCCCTCGCCATTAGTATTAGAAAACATCCCTTAATCAAACTGATTCAATTAGGAAACATTGACCATCACATTTCATTGTATGCTGACGATGCTGTGGTCTTCGTGTCACATCCTGAGCAGTCAGTGCCAGTTCTCCTAGACCTTATTCAGTCATTCGGTGAGATTTCAGGTCATACTATTAACTGGCAGAAGAGTGAATTTATGTCACTAGGTATAAGCCTCACTTCCTACTTCTTAGATAACCTATTATTTAAAATAACGGACAAACTGAAATATCTTGGGGTTATTCTGCCAAAGGACCCTAAACAAATTTTCAAATTTAATTTTTTGGAAAAAGTGGAGAATCTTCGGAAAGACATTGATAAATGGAGAACACTTCCTCTGCCGATGATGGGCCGTACAAATGCTATTAAAATTGTGTCCTTACCTAAATTTTTATACCTTTTTCAGGGTCTGCCTATTTTTTTTAACAAAGGCTTTTTTTTAATCGTTAGACTCAATAATCCTGCCTTTTGTTTGGGACTTTAAAGCCAATATAAGATATAGAGACATCAATATAGAATATCAAAAACTCACTTACATAAACCAACAGAGATGGGAGGATTGGGATTACCCTGTTTTCAGCATTATTATTGGGCAGCGAATGCAAGAGCCCTGGTATACTGGCAGGAAGGTGATGCTCAAGAATTGTCTGCAAACTCCCCCACATGGGTGGCCATTGAAAGAAGTGGTGTTACTGACAGCTCTCTTCCGGCTCTTCTCTTCGCAGCACCGATATCTCCCGCAATTAGTGAGGTAAATAATTTGATCGTTTTAAATTCTTTGAAAATATGGAAACAAATTAAGTTGCACTGTAAGTTACCAGAGACCTCAGTTCATGCCCCAGTTTACTGTAACCATGCTTTTCCCCCATCACTATCGGATACGTCCTTTAAAAATTGGAGATTGAAAGGCCTTAATACTTTGAAAAACTTGTACATTAACAAAAAGTTTGCTTCATTTGCTATGCTGAAGAGCTATTTTTCCCTTCTGGATACGGATTTCTTCAGATATTTGCAAGTTAGAAATTATGTTCGAACTAATATTCCAAATTTCATCTCTCCCGGAAGAAAATAAATTATGCAAAATTCTGCTGGGCTCTCCAGGATAGAAAAGGTTAATCACGAGTTTTGTTGACGTCTTGGCAGAGCGAATTAACTTTACCACAGACTCCTTGAGGGCTGCATGGGAGGAGGAGCTGGGTTTGCGGATCGGGAGTGAGGTCTGGGAGGATTCGGAAGTGCTCTATCAATGTAAGACTCCAGTTAATTCAGTTCAAGGTGTTTCATAGACTTCACTATTCTAAAATTAAACTGCACAGAATATTTCCTTCGACATCTTCAAAATGTGATAAATGTAAGTCTGCGGATGGCTCCCTATGTCATTTGTTCTGGACATGCCCCAAGCTCTTTCATTATTGGTGTGAGATTTTCAACTTGTTTTCTAAGGTTTATGGATGCGCGTTGGTTCCTGACCCCCAGACTGCATTGTTTGGACACTCTCCTTCTTTGAGGAACTGCAGCATTTCTATGCAAACAACGGTGGTGTATGGAATGGTAATAGCCAAAAAAGTAATATTGAGACTTTGGAAAACTGACAAGGTTCCTCAATTTAAAATGTGGTTGAGCGACTTTACTGAGATTCTCCATTTGGAGAAACTACGATATGATGTTGTGGGTTTCTCTAATAAGTTCTGTAGTATCTGGCAGCCGGTTTTAGACTATCTTTCTCGATCCAAGGTCGACCCCGACACTCGCTCAGTTTCATAGTATGCCACCTATGCCCTTACGGACAGATAATACCATTCTTAAGCAGAAATTGTACTCAGAAATAAAAAATTATAATAATAAGCCAGGAAAATTATCCAAAGAGTTGATTACACTGCACTGTCTTGTTTTCTTTTTTCTTTTTCTTTTTTGTTATTGTACGTCTTTATTTTTATTACTGGATTGATAAGCGTATACTGCTTTCATACAGGATTTTGCTGCATACATGCGTGTGTATGTAAGTCTCCGTGAATATGTGTATATGTATATATATATATATATGCTTCATATTCTCATGTATGATTTATGTATGTTATATTCTGAAAAACTAATAAATATATATATTTAAAAAAAAAACTAAAAACATCTTGTACGTAGCGCACATCAGTGTGAGTCTGTTGAGGTGGGCACGCAAAAGGCTAAATCTTATTGGTCAGTTTGCTTTTGTTTATTTGGCGGCTTGGCACTTTTTCTGTAAGCTAAAAATCAATGAATCTCCTGTAGTTCTTAGATTCCGCCTGAGCTATTTACCGTCCGCGGTTCTGACGGGGTCGCCGGTTTATTAGCCTTTTTGTGGTTTCACGAACTGAAAAGCTGATGGGTCACCTGTTGGCTGACATCAGGAGATGCTGAAAAAAAAAGTTAGACAGATCGGAGAGTTGCTCAAAACTATCACTGCACCTGACCTGCAACAGCACAACCACCTCTCCAACGCAAAACCTAAACCACAAAGGCAGTTCTTTTTTTTTTTTTTTACGACGATGTTAAATACTAAAGACATGAAAGCGAAACCTACCAGTGTGATCCACGGAAAGAGGAGGATGTTGATTCCCAGGTTCAGGTGGTGTCAGGCGTCCAGAGGAGGAGAAGGTGATGCAACAACGTTTGCTTAATCTCTACTCTTTAGGGGAACGTTTTGACTAAATTAAATTGTTTAACCCACAGTCTGAGGCGCTCAGTAGCGGCAGATGTCTGCCATCCGGTGACCCACCAGAACCGCACACGGTAAAAAGCTGTTAGAACAAAGGGAGGTTCAAACTCCGCTTATTCATTTTTAGCTTACAGAAAAACCTAAATAAACAAAAGTAAACTGACCAGTAACATTTAGGCTTTGACGTGCCTACCCCCACAGACTCGCTACGTATAAGATGTTTTGACACAAAAGTTGTTTTTTTTTCTCCACAATTTTGCTAATAGTAAAGAGGGTTAGATAATAGAAATTCCAGAAGTTTTTTTTTTTTTAAAGAAAATCTCACGGTACGCAGAGTGGGTACAGCTGCAGGCGCTGCTGCCCTCTGATAATATCCTGCAGGCGTCTGTGCATAATTCTGAACTTTAACCCTAGAAAATAATTTTAGACATAAAGCAATTTATTTTAAACGTTTTTATATTCACTTATATATATATATATATATATTTAATTGAATAATTTCTTTGGCAGTGCTCCCTAATGACAATGGTTATTTTTAGAACTTGCTCCGCGGGCGACTGACAAGGTTCCCTCGGGCAACAGGGTGCCCGCGGGCACCGCGTTGGTGACCCCTGATTTAGTTGAAGTATTCTGTCCCTGGTGTGTTTTTGTAGGATTCCCTTTGTGATGGTTGGACTCCTTCTCATATCAGGAGAAAGGACGGAAACCCTTGACTCTGCTTTCTTCTATGGCAGAGCTCAGGTGATCCACTGATCAGAACTGTGTGAATGATTTTGAATTTCCAGTTTTTGTACAGCTTTGACTGCCATTTTTGATTTATCTTTAAGAAATGTAACATGATGAGGTGATTTGCTGTGAGCTCACCAGGATAAAAAGCATCAACTTTTCTCTTCAGCCTTCCTGTTCTCTGGCAAGCTGAACAAACTGCAGTCATGTCTTTACATGACACAGAAAACAAAGGTTTTGTATAAAGAGCTTCTTACTAGAGCCGTGCAGTATTGCACATTTTGGTTTGAATCCGATAAAGAGCACCAGGATCGCTGATACTTTTTATTCACTTTTGTAGCATCGAACTTCAGACTTTTTAGGTGTTGTGGTTTTTCCTTTACTTTTTTGTCATAACCTCAGACAAAATTTGGAGAAAGTTTATGTGTAAGTTTATGTAAAATACTTTGATAACATATTAACATTACGCCCATAATCAATAGAAAAACAAAACATATGTTTACATGTTTTCCTGCATAAACAAAGTGCAAAACACTATTATTTGAGAACAATCAAATTTGATAGTTAGAAAACCAAAAGTAAAATCTATTTTTAAGAGTGAATTTGAATCTAAAGTATCGATCCTACCATGCTAGTATTGATCCGATACCAATTAGGTATTGATATAATCGATCTTTTGGATCGTTCTTCCCACTTCTACTTCTGATGTCCTTTAGCTTCTCTAATGTTGAAAATAGCTAACATTGACTGCTTTTTGTTTAGTAACAACATCAACACTGAAGAATGTTGGACTTCCATATGGTGCATTCAGAAATCAGAAAAACTTTGTATTTTTGAGTTTCCAACTGGCCAAACACCAATTTTGTTGTTTTTTTATTGGCACATCAAAAGTCTCTGTTTGAAATGTTTTTACTTCATTTGTACTGTTACCTGGATAGGAATAGCAGTCTAAAACAAAAATAATTGTGTTATTTTTATTTATTTCTATCGTCCTGACAATAACAAACCCCTTCATCTACTTCTGCCTCAGATAATCAGCTCTGCTGTGGTTCTGGGTGTGAGCCTGGCCCTCGGTGCTGTTTCTCTCATGGGTCTGAGCCAGGGGGACCGGGAGCAGATCGGGTACGAAGCCCTTAGTCGAGCTGCTGTCTCCGGCATCAACGACGAACTGAGGGCCCCTGCTGACCTGGAAGATCAACAGCAGCAGCAGGAGGTCACCTCCACAAATTCTCCCACCTGCAGCATCAATTCACGTAGTGCAGCTCTGTTTCTCTCTTTAATTTTAAAACATTTGAGTTTTTCAAACCTTGTTTTTATCCCCAGATGGACAAGTGTGTGACTGTTACTCTGTTGTTAATAGTTGGTTCTCTTTTTGCCCTTTGTCTTGTCTCGTTTAGGAGATTTCCACAACATTTCTCCTCTTCAGACCAGGCCTGACATGATGGCCAACACACAGAGTGAGCACGCTAACAGCACAGGTAGAAACTTACAGTAACAATTTCCTAAATGCACAATCTAGTAGCTAACGCAACATTTAGGCATGACATTTTAATAATTCTGATATTCAAAGAAACAGCTGATAGTAGTCTGTAATTTTACAAATTCAACATCTCAACACTATTACTATTAGTAGTAGTATTAAAACTGCAGTATGAAACTTTTATGAATAATATGGTTTTTTTTTTA